>NC_056748.1:333283292-333353292 GCF_019279795.1 Protopterus annectens | reverse complement strand
ATTTATTACTATCTCGGTCACTATGTTTTCTTTGCTGCAAAACAGAACAAAATAAGATAAAGAAAAAAAGAAGAAAATTGATAATTTATAGTGAAGGATTAGAAAGCTCAAGGCAGCGAAGTGTTCCAGCACTGTGAAAACTCAACTACCCTGGCAGGTAGAGGGCACTGATTATAAAATAATAATACAGTCATTGCAGGGACACGTCCATTTACCTTAAATAGATGGTGCTATGGACTGGCATAGTAAAAATTCTTTTACTCAGTGAGAAAGCACTGGCAGAAAATATGAAGTCAGAAATGTCCATCTAAGGTCTGAAAATGTTGTGTTATAAACGCTGAGGTGTTAACACTCTACATAGCACAATAGTTTGTGGGACTGGGATGCATGCTGTGTATAAAAACCTTACCATACTAGAAACGACACAGGTAACAGACAGCAGAGTAAAAATATTCCTGTACTCTTTCTAAGCACCAGTGAATGTCATTTCCTAAAGTTATGGTTTTTTGCTATTGCATTATTTTTCTGTGGGATACAATAATGACATTCATTATGTTTTCATGGCACTTTACTATATGACCACAGGTAGCTGTGGTGTGAGGAAGCATAGCCTATAGGGTTGTATGGCAGATGTCGGTTGTTATGGGCAACTGGAGAAGGATGGAATAGTCATGCCAGACCTGTTTTGTATGCCCAAATAAAAGTACTTTGTGTGACTCACCAGTCATAGCTAATATGTGAATGAATATGTACATATAATAAGGGTTAGATTGCATTTTTTGATGAGTAACTGTTTGCTGTTGTTGCTTGCTATATAATATTTCCAACTGAAGTGGTCTCACAATAGTCATGGCACGAATGTGGACTACATTATTGCCGTAATACTAATGAGCTCTCTCTCTTCTGTCTGTCACATTTATGCACCATCTAGGAAAGCTCACAAACAAAAGCAAAACACAAGCTGAGTAACACAAGTTACCACACCACAAGTCAGGCAGTTTGAACCGTTTATTGTAAAGCGCTTTTCGTCTCAGGCAATCCCAATAGATTTTAATAGTCTTGAATTGTTCCCGTTAGTCTGTATTTACTAGTTTTTATTATACTAATGGGTAAGTAATAGTAGCGCCCTACTGTATATGGTAGCCGTTTACTTTGTAACATACCTTTAAATTTATCCCCTGTTCGTGCATCAGGTTTGACATACCTAACAACTCTTACTAGGTTGAAATTTGTCAGTATTTGGTGCCCAGTTGTGACCGCTTTGTTTCCCATCTACTGTTTACGTAAGTAGATGTTGTAACTCGTTCGCTTTAATCAGTTGGATTATATACAGTGGGTGAGCTTTGTTTTTGTTTTTGTTTATAAGCCACAGGCTTACTGGGTCAAATTATGGCTTAACGTGTGATTTTATCATTTGTATTTTTTATACACCAGTTGAATCGGCAGGTTTTGCCTTTCGGTAGGTGGTTGTATAATTTTCTATGCAACAAGGCAATTGCATGGAACTTGTAATTTTAAACGGTGCCGTGACCCGTTCATAACTGGCAGGCTTGCACCTTTAGACTTTGTGCTCCTTATTGGATCAAACATGACCTAATGCTTAAATCCAGTTTGTATTACATGACAGTTTTAATCTGTGAGTATTGTCTTTTAGTTCATGACTGTAACTGTTGTATGTACAAGGCAAATGCATGCAGTTAGTTCCTATACTCTGTCTTTGATCTGCCCACAGGGGTCAAAACACGACTAAAATTTTAATTCAGTTTGTATTGTATGATAGTTTTACCTGTAGGTACTGCCTTTTAAGTTTATGTTTTTAACTGTTTCATGTATAAAGGCAAATGCATGCAGCCCGTTCTTTTTATACTGGGTTGTGACTTGCTCACAGCGGACGGGCTCGTGATTCCAGACCTAGAGCTGGTTGGCATACCTAATGTATTGATGTTTTTAACTAATGGTGTGACATTTATTTGTGGATGTTAACGTTTAAAGGGACATGCTAGCAGCCCGTTTCTCTTATACTGTGTTGTGACCTACTCTTAGTGAGTAAAACATGACTTTATGCTAAAGTTAGCTTGAAATGCATGACAATTTTTCTGCAGGTATTGCCTTTTAGGTTTGTGATTGAAACTGTTTTATGCATAAAGGTGAATGCAAGTAGCTAGTTCTGCTTATGTTATACTGTGTTGTGATTTGCTCACAAAGGGGCGGGCTCGTGGCTCCAGACCTAGAGCGGTTTAGCATATCTAATGAATTAATGTTTTTAACCAATAGTGTGATGTTTAATTTAATTGTGGAAGTTAAAAGAAGGGGCGTGTGTATTGGTACTTTGTCTGAAGAAGTCTTGGAATTGCCTGAGACGAAAAGCACTTTACAGTAAATGGTTCAAACTTCCTGACTTGTGTTGTGGTGACTTGCGTTACTCAGCTCGTTTTTTTGCTTTTTTACATTTATGCACCATGTGGTACATCGGGCAACAAGAACCTTTCAGCACTCGTTGTTTCTGTAGCAGTTACAGGTTTTATGGGTTCAGGTTGCAATATTAATGAGCACAAGGCTGGTTCAACAGCATCTCATCTGCATTAGCCCCCAATTTCTTAAATAGCTGTCCAGCTCATCACAATGACATGTATTTATGTCCTGTAATAGGGGTAGTGGTGCTCCTGTGGGTCACCTGTAAATCTGATATGCTACGCCTTTGTGGCCAAACCAACCCAAGCATGAGCAAACTCCAGTATAAAACACAGTCGGACAAAGCATACTGTGAAGTTAATAGCATATTACATTGCATCTATGCTGAAGTTAACAGAAAAGCAAAAAGCACCTAGGAAATTTCAAAGAGCATATAGCAAATGCCATGCCAAGCCAGAAACATATGCAAATCATTTGATTATATGTAAAAAGCACACATCATAACAGTATTGGGATGCTGTATATAAACAGAGAGGATGTAATAAAATACATTTAAGAATATAAGCACCAAACATCATTAACGTGTTATCCACATCTGAGTACTCAAAATTTCAATGAAGATCATGGGATACAAACATATACTGATGACCACAGAAATGCTCAGCTGATATTCATACACACTGTAGTTCCAAAATACAACATATGATGCTAACATGGTTAACATTTAGAGGTCTAAACTGCAAAGCCTAATTGCAGTTCTAAATGTCTGAAGGTTTAAATGGGAAGATGTCTGAGATGTTGTGAAAGTTATTTTTTCAAAAATTATGATAGTAAACCGTGCCACAAACACTGGTATCTCAGAAACAGTAGCTTTTGTTAAAAGGTATAAAGCAGCCGTCATCTTCAGAGGAAGTAAAGTTGTAATTATAAAACTGTGGGAGTTAGCAGTGATTTTATATTTCATTTTTTATAACTTCATTATTAATCCTAGCAGTTGGTACTCAGTATCATACATGTCACAACCAAACAGTGTTTGCAATGAAAATACTTCTTCATAAGTATGTGTAGAGAAAGCAATATAGTAAAAGAAAGCATGTAACAGACCAGTCCAATGACTAATATGGATTGTTTAATACATGCAGAAGTAAGATGTAGTCCTGAGTCCATAAACAGCTGCATTTTGTAGTTGGAAGATGTACTAGCATTCATTCCATTTGTCTGCGTTGATTTTAGGACCACACCATGCGTTGAGTCTCTTACAAAGTTTCAGCATAAATGACAACCAATCATTCAAAAAGCCTTTCCAGACTGAGAATAGGCTGGAAACCAGATAAGCTATTCCTCTTGAGTAACAAGTCTTGACACATGCCTTCATCTTACTAATCTGCTTATTTAGGCCCAGTCTAGAAGTTGTAGATAAATCTTCCATGGAGGCCCTCAGCTGAGACTAGTGCCATCATGTGCTATCTGCCATTGAGAACTTATTTTTAGTTCATCCAACAGCAGCAGCAGTCTCTTATCCCAGTCCCACACATCACACACATGGACATGAATCTAGGACTGTTCACTGAAAGCACATTTCACTGAAAGAAACTTATATATGCCCTTCTCCCGACTGTGGTGTGACCCTGGAGTTAGTATAAATAGTTAGGGGGGATGTGGGGGCACCTATTATATTTAGGAATCTAATTTCTTTCAGTGAAATGTGATTCAGTGGTTCAGTGAATAGTCCTAGAACCATGCACATATACATATCTCTCTCTCTCTCTCTCTCTATATATATATATATATATATATATATAAATATATACATGTGTGTATGTATATATATATATATATATATATATATATATATATATATATATATATATATATATATATATATATACATATACATATATAGAGAGAGAGACAGAGATGTTTATATAAATATAAAATACCAGCCTTCACCCAATCCTTCCAATAGATTGGCTGGTTTTCAATGGCAATTTTAGGGTTATGTCAAAGACAGGCCAAAGGGGAGATACTTATGTTCTTCCTGTCACCACTGGAAATCTATGAGTCAAACCACAGGTCCAGGCTGCCTGTGTCCCAAACTCGGAATACTGTGGAGGCTCTCATCTCGCTACAAAAAGGTGTACACAGCCTTAGTTCAGTTATAAACCAAAATAGATTGTTTCAGTTGCCTAGTTCTCACAAGAAAACATCCAGTTGTATCAACATCATACTCAAAGATACAAATAACAACAAATGTCCCTGCTGCTGTGGAGACATAAAACTTGTTCATGCTGATGCATGGTCGCTTTCCATCCCAGAGAATATTTGATATCATTTTTTGAGTCTTGTCCAGTTGAGGGGCAAATGTGTTATGAAGCACATTGCATAATAGAAAAAGCACCTTCGAGAGGAACCACGTTTTTATCAATTGAGTTTTGCTAATAAGAGGTAGCATCAGTCTCATCCATGTCTCCATCTTACCCTTGAGTTCAATGACTAATGGTTGGAGATACTCTACACCACCTTGCTGAGGTCTATATTCAGTCTAATGCCCAGGTATTAGCATTGAGTGTGTAAATGACATTGGAAGTTGGGGATTTTGTTGCACCAAGCCAATGAGTCTTGAGTTAAGGAAAAGTGGCCAGTCTTGAATCTGTTGGTCTTCAGTCCTTTAATCTTAGTCCATACAGGACAGCTAATACTCCTTGGATGTGTAGGTGGGGTTTCCTTAACCACACAGCACAATCATCAGTGAACCAAGTTGTGAGCATTACTAATATGTCACTGAATCTAATCTTACAAAAATGTACAGATATGAATCAATTACAGCAGTCACCATTGCAAACAGGAGGGAGGACAGAGGGCAACCTTGTCTTGAGCCCCACTTCAGTTCAGTGGCATCAGAGAACATTCCATTTATGACCACAAAAGCTGATGGGGTGCTGTATAGTGCTTGACACCATTTAATGAATTCCTAAGGGTTTCCTGATGCTGCCATATAATTTCAAACAAATAACCAATGAATCAAGTCTAAATCTTTCTGAAAATCTATCAGAGGTGCTCCTCTCATGATATGCTCCTGCTGACACATCACTTGCACATTCAGTGATGTTCATATTGCGACAGGTCTCTATTGTGTTCCCTTATAAAACCTAAAGGTCCTCCCAACTGAAGTGTCTGCCAGTTTAATTTCCCCAACAGAATCAAGACCTACAAGCTCAAGCACATTTTAGTTAATCCTGACCGGTGAATGTCCTTCTAATAAGTTAAAACCTCTTGCATTAATATTGCTGTTTTCATATTACAAGTGACCTGCACAACACCAGGACCTTTATCTTATATTTCACTTTAGTCTCCTATTAGGTGCCTCCCTCCAATAGTGTTCTCCCTACTGCCTTACCTGCAGTTATTACGGACTTCTCACCTGTGAAATCAAATGAAATAATAAGACTCTCTTATTTTT
This sequence comes from Protopterus annectens, assembly GCF_019279795.1. Classification (NCBI taxonomy): domain Eukaryota; kingdom Metazoa; phylum Chordata; order Ceratodontiformes; family Protopteridae; genus Protopterus; species Protopterus annectens. The sequence goes on along the minus strand of NC_056748.1, from coordinate 333,347,420 downwards.
TCCCTTCCACTGGCTTATTGTGCTACCTTTTTGTAGAAAACTAAGATCGTTTTTAAATGCAACCTTTTTATTTTTAATATTGTGGTTTAGTACATGGATCTTGAGCAAAAACTAAATTTAAGGTGCTGGCCTGAGTATATGATGCAGGAGCTAACTGATTGCTTGTTTTAGAGACTCTACCATCTGCCTTGTGGCATCTCTTAACATTCAAACTATTCTAAATAAAGTCACCAAACTACATTCCTGGATATCTCTCTACACCCACAATATTCTGACCCTCTCAGAAACCTGGCATAAACCCCACATATCTGAAAATGAAATCCCCCCCGGCTATAATATCATCTGCCAGGATAGACACAATAAAAAAAAGGGGGATATACATCTATACTGTACTCAGAACAACTCTCCTTCTACCCTTTATCCCTCTCTTCACCTAATTTCACCTTGCAGAAGTCCTTATAGCAAAGTGCAAGTTGAACAATCATAAAAAATAGCCATTGCTTCCACCTATATTCCTTCAGGAAACCAACATCCCTACCCTCAAACACTTTCTCTTCTTTATCTCACAAACTATCGCCTATGAATCTATTATATTAGGCAATATGAAGGAATTCACTAAGCTTACACTCTTCTAGTGCCAGTATAAACCTTTTTGACTTCTCCAGACTGATCACTTACTCCACTAGTCTGAATAAACACACTGAAACTAGCTCTATACTCGACTGGACACTCAGTTCCAGCCAAAACTTATACCACAACCCGACCACACTGCCTGATGCCCTATGTGGCCACCTTCCAACCTATATTCAAAGACACTCCCTCCAATTAAATAAATCCCGTTGGTACAAAGACTGTCACAGACTTTCTAGGTTCAAGCAAGACACCTTCAACCATATGCTCTCCTCAGTTAACTGATCCTTCCTCTATGACCTCTCCCTAGAAAAAGCTGTACTAAAATTCAACAGTATCTTCTTCAACACTCTAAACTCCCTAGCCCCAGTCAGGAAAATTAGAATTAAATCTAAATATGCACCTTGGATAACTAAGGAAACTCATTCCCTCATGTACATAAGAAATAATGCCTGGAAAAACTGGAAACTGGAAAAAAAAACAATCCCTTTCCAATCTACAATCTTACAGAGAACTTTGGAATTTAACAAAAAAAAACAAGTCAACCAAGATAAAAAAAAAACTTTTACCTAAAGCCACAAAATAACCCCACTGCAACCCCCCCAAAATTCTGAAATACAATTAACAAGCTTCCACACCCAGGTAAGCCCTCTGTACCCTCTACCTCCTCCAATAGCTCTGTCTTAAATGCTGCTACACTTCTTAACTCCTTCTTTATTGACTCCATTCAGAAGCTAACTAAAAACGACACAAGTATCTATCCCTCTATCTCTCCCTCTCCATCTGCCAACACAACCTATTTTTCTCTTAAGCCTGTCCCGACTGCTTATATCAGAGCACTTCTCAGCAAACTCAAAACATGCCCCCTTCTGCTGATAACTTACCACCTCTCTTCCTTAAACTAGCTGCAGAATCTATCGCATATCCCAACTCCATACTAATCAATAGCTTTATCCATAAAAACATTGTTCCTGGTATCTGGAATATAGTCTATGTTATACCCTTAAATAAAGGAGGAAACTCCAATGGCCCCTCCAATTTCAGGCCTATAACCATTCTGTCTCCACTTTTTAAGGTTCTTGAGAAGTGCATTCATAAACAGCTCCTAGATCATCTTCTAAAAGAAAATCTCCTAACCTCTACCCAACATGACTTTTGTCCTTGGCACAGTACATAAACAGCACTAATATATTTCACACAAACTATCTCTAGATCTTGAGACAACAAAAAATTAGTCTCCTATTTATTCTTTAACCTCTCAAAAGGCGTTTGACACTGTGTCCCACAACCTTCTTCTATCTAAGCTTTCTAGCCTTAACCTCTCCAACTCTGCTCTTTGCTGGTTTGCTAACTACATCTCAAATAGACTACAGTCTGTAAAATGGCTCTTGGCATCCTCCCCTTCCTTCCAGTCCATACCGGGGCTCCCCAAGGCTCCAATCTTGGAGCCCTACTATTTAACATTTTCACTAAGAACTTCTACACTTCCTGTCTTCACTCCTCATTAATACAGTACACTGATGACTCTGCAATAATTTCCTCCTCTGACAATCTCCCTCACCTGCTCACCTTTAGAATTCTTCCACTCACTTGAAAAATGGTTCACTTCATACCAGTTCCTTCTCAACCCTAAGAACACTAAACTTCTAATCTTCCTCCCTAAATCTCTCCAACACATCAAAGCTACCTTCACCATCTTCTCCCTCAATAACAAACTATCAAGGTTGAACTCCATACTAGATGAACCTCATAACAGACGACCAACTAAAATTCAATCTACACATCCAACACTGCATTAAAAAGACTCATCAAAAACTTGGTCTGCTCTATAGAAAGCAACAATTCCTCACAGATTAATCTGAACTCTCTCTTGCACAAGCCTATCTACTACTTACCTATTATATGCTGCCCCAGTTCTTACAAACCTACAAACTAATCTTCTGACTAAGCTAGAACTCACATATAATAAAACTGCTAGATTTGCTTCAAATTAATCCTATTGCTCTCACTATTCCTGCCTCTAAAAGATCTTCAGTGGCTAGAATTGCGCCAACAACATCTACACCTGACTCACTCTGTCCTAACCCAACCCAACTCCTGTCCTTCTCTCTCAAATCTCATTTCTCTCTACACTCCTAATTGTACTCTCTGTAGCTCTGAAAACACCTCCTGGAGATTACAAACACAAAAAAAGACATTGGTAAACTTTTCTACAATCACTCATTTGCTAAAGCATGGAATAAACTGCCCCTATATATAAGAATGATTACTAACACTAACTGTTTAAAAGAAAACATTAAAACACAACCTATTAAACTCTTGGACTTACTGTTGCACCAACCAAACTTAATCTACCTTTACTCTTTTTCTTGTCATATGTTACCTAACTTTATTTTAATCCTGTACTAGTTCTATAAAATAGGCCATATTACATTCTTTGTCCCTGATGTGATGTTATATTTTATACTGATCTTACTTCATGCTATATGTCTGTAAGGAATTGTATTGTGTTTAAGTATAGGATGTAATTGTATGTGATTAATGTTATATTTCATTTTATATCATGTATGTATCTATTGGAGCTTTTCTCCTTGGACCTCTGTGGAAAAAGGGTACCTGATCAGTCAGACAAACTCAGTCAACAAATGTCAAAATAAATAAATAATTAGGACTGATGAGGTTGGAAAGAAGTGCTTCTAACCTTTAAGCCAGTAGCTTGGAAAAATATTAAAACTGGTGTCCAGAAGGGATCTGGACCAATAGTCAGTTGGCTTTTCCCTGTCCCTATGTGGTTTAGGAAATATTACTACTTTAACTCTGACTATAGACTCTAGGAATCTTCTTTTTTACAGAGCATGTTGGAATTAGGCCAGCAATGGGGATCTCAACTATTTTTTGAAGAGCTTGAAAAAAATAAGTGTTCAAGCCATCTGGTCCTAGGTAGGGCCTTCCCCACCCCGGAAGCGAGTCTATTGCCTTCAGTACTTCCTGTAATTATACAGGCCTGATCAACTTATCTGTACAAAGAATGAGGAGAAGGCCAACACTGCTTCTCACTCAGGCCCCTTTTTATTCCCTGGATATCCATGCTACTATATTCGTCTGCTTAGAGGTTTACCATTTCCCTTGGGTCCAGTGTAAGCTTGCCTATTTTGTCCTCGAGTGCCTTAATGTTTGCCTCCTCACATTTTTTAGCTAACAGCTTGGGGGATATTATTCCTTTGATGCAGTAGAACAGCCTCATTCTCTCTCATCTTGCCACAGCTTTGGAGTACTGCAATTGTTTATATTCTTGTTTTGTACTTTTGAGAACAACTAGCTTTCCTTGTCTTGACAGCCGCTAACTTTGTGCCTAGCCTCTAACTCTCTAATCATGTGACTTATGCTATCTATCTGAGCTGTTGTTTCCTGCTCTCACTTAGAGTATGAGAACTATGCCCACCTTTTGTACTTGCCTTTAAAAGCTGGCCATTTGGCCTCCTCCCCTTGTGGGCCTTCCTGTCCTCTGCCCCAATAATATTTGATCCTACTCTTGAAAAAGGAGTGTGTTCCTTACCCTTTAATAACAGTGGATCTAGTCTTCATGGGGGCTTAGAAACCTGACCACCACCTAATTTATGCAAAAGAGTCACCATGGAGTGGTCAGAGTAGGTTCTGTTAAACAGCCAACAGTCCAGATGACTCGCTATACCCTTGGCCCAAAAAGTATAATCAAGTTCCCTAGGGTGCAACACTCTCCAAATATCTTGCAGGAGGAAGTTATTTTTCATACAGGCAAGAGCCTTTCTCATTTTGGGCAATCTTATGATACCAGCTAGTCTATAACTGGATACATAACTACATTAAAGCTACCCCCTGTCAGCAATGGGCAATGACATTCATTGCTCACCTGTATGGCTTTATGAAAGACAGTGATTGGCTCCATATCTTCGTCATTTGGGATATAATAATTCACCACAGGTATGTTAGTGTGGACCATTTTAAATACTACAATGAGCCATCTGCCCTGGTGGTCTTTGATAGTGGCATCAACCATCCAGTTGACCGAGGCATATAACAGTATGGACACTCCTCTTTTTGTTGAGCCTGAACTAGAAAATAAGCTTAGCCCCCTCCATTAAGCTAGGGATTTCCTTTCTTTGTTTCAGTTTAACTTAGTCTCCTCTGACAACACCAGTTGAGCATTCACTTTGTATTGCCTTTATAATATTAAAAAAATCCTCTTACAATCCAGGAGATGCATCTAACCTCTGACTGGCTTTCACTAGATACTGAGTTATCCCCAGAGTGAGCATGGTACCAAACCATATTACCATGGCTGCCCATCCACTGACTATTGACCTGTGTTGTTAACTAGATGTCTAGTATCTAGAGAAAAGTGATACAGCACACTAGGGTAGTGAAGATAAGGGGGTTTGTCTCAGATTACAGTAAATTCACCAATCTAACCTTCTTAACCTGGAAATGTAGAAGTGGTAAGACTGCAAAGAACTTCTAATAATGTAAAACATTATATAACTGAAAAAATCAAAGGAAGTAGTGAGTTTCTGGACAGGAAACAAATAAGCACTACTCAATAAACAGAAGTAAAACTGTTGCCTAAAAGGCAGGCTGGGTGAAAAAGAAGAGATGGAATCTCATTAATACACTCCCAGACAGAATCACAAAACCTACTTTTTTGTAACTTCAGCCTGAAAGTCAGTGCCAGCTGTTAGGAAATAGTGTTGCAGGATGAATCAGTTATTTATTTTTAGGTTCAGCAGAGATTTAGCACTATGATAGCATCTTCCGTATCTGACAATGTGGTAAAAATGATAAAAGGGACTACACTGCAGTGCCAACCTTATATGAATTGAAATTAGTAATGTGGATCAAACTGCTACACAGGCTGACTCTTAGCACACTTTCATCTTAAGCAGATCCCCCTTCCACCCCCTGCAAACATTTGTTAAGCTGTCAAGGAAAATAACAGAGAGAGATTTTAATCAGCAAAGTTAAGACCATATCAACAATAAAAGAAATCATCTCCAAGGAGAGGATAAAAATATCTCCCTAATACTTCGGATTATTTATTTATTTGCACTTGTTTACCAGGAAATTCCACTGGGCCGAAGTGAAGCCATTTTCATTTGAGGCCTGGGGAGAAATGCTCCAACATGAGTACATACAATATACATACAACAAAAAATATAACAAGCTTTTTTGGGGAAATTACAGAGAATTGCAATAAAGTATTACAAAAATTTAGAAATTACAGAAAATTAAAATACATGTACATGCAATCAAGAATGCAATATATGTGCATTCAGGCACAAGGGAAAGAAAACATTTGCTTTTATAGTTAATATTTCATTGGATGACAACTGGTTGTTAGACTATGTTGGGGTATGGATAAGAGAATAGTAATACTTGTATTCTTGAAATAAGATTCCTACCGTTAGTTTAGCATATTAGTGAAAGCTTAGGTAATACTAGACATTTATAGGCTAGTATACAAATGTGCAGCAGTGAGTGTGCCAACTTCACACTTCTTAAGACAGAAGTGGCAAACTTCACGACACCCATGCTGATGGACAATAGAGGTACGACTGCTGAATTCTACACAAATGCACTTTATAAGTACTTACACGAGTGCATGGATCGTGCAATCCCCAACAGAACCAAGCTGCTATCCTCCAAAAAAAGGAAGCCAATCTGGTGGTCCCCTGCCATAAACAAACTCTACAACAGAAGGAAGAAACTGCTGCAAAAAAAGTAAAATCCCATGATTGGAGGAACTCCCTAGTCAGCCTCAGTAAGAAGCTGAGATCTCTCATAAAATCCTCCAAAGCTAGTTATGAAAACAAAATAGCCACTGATTCTAAAGGCAACCATAAAGCATTCTATAGCTATGTCAAGCTTCTCAATGGCAACACTCAGATCTGCTCTGAGTTACAGCACAATGGCACGAAATATACAGAACCAACTGATATTGCCAACATCTTGGCAGATAGGAAAAGTGCTAACTTTACCCCCTCTCGCCCCCTAAAGGGCCCATCTCTATACTGGAAGAATGCAAAGTTCCTATAATCATGGCTGCACAGTTAAAAACACATTTCAAAGCCAAGAACACAGCATCCATGGGACCTTACAACATCCCAGGCTGCGTTCTACATGAACTACAGAATGAACTGGCACCCCACCTAAGTACCATGTTCAATCATAGCATCACCTCAGGCTTTGTACCCACTGAATGGTGCACAGGGACAGTTATCCCACTCCACAAAGGGGGAGCCACCATGGACCCTGGGAATTACTGCCCCATTAGCCTGATGAGCCTGGTCTGCAAGGCTATGGAATGTATCATCATGGAACTTATAAACGATGACACAAACTCTGGACCCCACCCAGTTCGGGTTTGTAAAAGGCAGATCATGTCTCCTAAACCTGATAGACTTCTTTGAAGCAGTCACCAAAGTTGTAGATGAGGGTGAGGTGGTTCACGCAGCCTGTCTAAATTTCGCCAAGGCTTTTGACACCATCCCTCACTCTGGAATTATAGATAAACTCACTAAACTAGGTATAAATCCTTATGTCACAAGATGGGTTGCCAACTGGCTCACTGACAGAACCCACACCGTGAAAGTAGCAGACTCCAAATCCAACTTCAGAACAGTGACAAATAGAGTGCCACAGGGTTCAGTCCTGGGTCCTTTCCTGTTTGGTATCTGCTTCTCTGAAGTACAGGCTAACACAGAAGGTCTTTGGCTAATGAAGTTCACAGATGACTGCAAACTAGGAGCCATAATCAAAACTCCTAATGATGTGGACATCCTACAAAAGGGCCTCACTGAGACAAATGCCTGGTGTCAAAGCCATGGCCTCAAGCTTAATGCCAAAAAGTGCATTGTCATCCCCAATGGGAAAAACTCTGTACCCATGAGCTACCACATAGGTGGTAGTCTACTTTACACCAGAAGTGTGATAAGAGACCTTGGAACAAAGGTGGACAGTAGTCCCTCCTTTGATAATCACATCACCACTGTAGTCAGGAAATCCTTCTACATGGCACATCTCATCACAAAAGGTTTCTCATCCAGGAAAAAAAGAGGTCATTGTTCTCTACTCATCACTCATTAGACCCATTATAGAGTACAATGCCCCTTTTGGTATGTACCTCACAAGACATCTACAACAACTGGAGTGGCCACAGAAATACCTCACAAAGAGGATTACTGGCCTCAAACAACTGTCTCAAAAAGCTCCAGCTTTACTCCATTCCATATCGCCTACTCAGAGGCGATCTCTGCCTAACATACAAAGCTATGTCCAACCCAGAGCTGTTGGACATCCTCCACTTAAAGAAATCCCAATCCCCCCAAGCTATACGCTCTAGGGACCTAAACCTTGTGACCACAATAAACAGAACATGCTGGAGGGATAGATTCCTGTCCAAGAGACTTCCCATACTGTGGAACAAACTACCTATTTATATCAAACAAAGTACATTAGCACTCTTCAAGAAAAATCTTGATGATTGGATGTGAGATAGGAAATTCACCCTGGGGATCACTTCTTTGGCTCTGCTTGACAGGGGCACATGAAAATTATTTTCTTGGGTGGTGAAAGCCAGGGTACCATTTGGCTAGGATTATATAGGCCCAAGGGCCAATAGCCTAGTACCTACCTATGAACCTATGATTAAAAGGGAGTATTAGCATAGGTACAGTAGAGTGGAAAAGCTAGGGAAGTATAGTTATTTAGGGGGATGTAAATCTTGCTTCATTTATAGTGTACATGTGGGTGGATTAGGTTAAGTTTAGGTTAAACGTTTTGTAGAGGAGTTCAGGTTATAGAAGGTTGAGAGGAGGTGCAGGAGTATTGCCATGGTTTGGAAAGATGATGGTGTAAAAACCTTTTGAAGGAGGAAGCATTGTCAATTGTTCTGATGGATGATGGGAGTGAGTTCCAGAGTTTGGCTATAGTGTAGGAGTAAAGCATTTGACCAGATGGAAGTTTTGTTTTTTCTACCTGTAAGAGAAATAGTTTTTTGGATCTGATCAGTCTGTTGGGTTGGTACAGAGTTAGCACTGATAGAGGGCTGGGCAGCTTGAAGGCTTATAGATGATTTTGTGTACTGCAGTTAATTGTAAGTATGTGAGGTAATATGGAAGTTCAAGCCAGTTTAATGAGTGGAGAGAGTAGCAGTGATGAGAGGAGTATTTTGCGTTGGTTGCAAACTTGACAATTTTATTGTAACAAGTCTCAATGTTTGTTTTCAGAGAGGACTGAATGTTGGTAAGGATGGGAGTGCCATAGAGGAGGCAAGGTAGGAGAAGTGTTGAAGCAAGGGTTTGTTTATATGAATTGTTTAGGAAATGTTTATGCTTGTAGAGGGTGCCCAGTTTTTGTAGGGTCTTTTTGACGTTACTGTGGATGTGTAAGTCAAAAGTTATGTTTTCATCTATGGTGATCCCTAAAAGATATGTGTGGGGGACTACTTCTATGATAGTATTATTTTGAGAGTAAATGGTGAATTCAGACTTATTTAGGGTATTTTTTTCGGGAGTGAACAGTAAAAGCTTAGTTTTGTTGGGTTTAAGGGCAAGATAGTTGTTAGTGATTCAGGTGTCAGTGGATGAGAAGGCATCTTGGGCACATGATTTAAGTTCAGCTGTAGAGTTAGCAATGAAAATAATTGTTGAGTTGTCTGCATATTGTATTACTGACCCACTGGTAAGAGAACAGTGGAAGTTATTAATGAATATGTTGAAAAAAGGGGCCCTAGTATGGAGCCCTGGGGTACACCTGTAGATGTATTTAGAAAAGGTGAGCAGGTGTTGTACCATTTGGTGGATTGTTGTCTATTTTTGAGGTAGCTAGTGAACCAATATAATGGGGGGTTGACACCAAGGTTAGTCAGTTTAGTGAGAAGTAGAGAATTGGAAAGTATATCAAATGCCATGGAGAGGTCATGGAAGAGTGTGGATAAAAGTTTATCAGAGTTTTAAGCTTGATTTACTCTTTCAATGAAGGGTATAAGGACTGATGTAGTGCTATGGCCAGACCAGAAAACATGGGTAGGTAAGATACTTTGTTTTTTATGTAGGTAGTTTAAAAGGTGGGAGTGTAGACATTTTTCAAGGATTTTAGATATCGGGGAAGAGTATGGCTATTGGGTGGAAATTAGAAACATTGGTATTGTTGCCCCCTTTATGTAGTGGGAGAATGTATGATTTTTTCCAAAGGGTAGGTACATAGGACTCTTGGATAGACTGGTTAAGATGTATGCTGATTGGCTAAGAATTGGCTTTGGCTGCAATCAGAAGATATTCAGGAGAAAGGTCATCAATGGCATTAGTCCTTGGCTTGAGCTTGAGGAGATATCTTGTTATAGCAGAGGTGGATATAGGGGAGAAGTTAAAAGTGGGAGTAGAAAAGTTTTGTATGGATTATTCATAAGAAGATGGGCTGGTACTAGTGGCAGTTTGGGGAAATGTTTTTGTAAGGTTGGCTATAGTTTCAATGGAATATGTGTTGAAGAGCGCTGCTATCTCAATTGATGTTTTTTTCTGGATTGGGCCAGGGTTATTATTGGTGTCAAGGCTGATAAGAGAAAAAAATAAGAGTGCCAGAACTTTTGAGGTTTTGTTTGTTATTGTTTTGGAGGCCAGTGTAATAGTTATTCTTGTCATTAATAATTAGGGATTTTGTTTGGTTACAAAGTTTCTCCCCAGGCCTCTGCTGACTGTATATGAATATATATATATATATGTAGCAGGGGATGCGGGAGATGTAAACACCCTCCCTTATCTAAGAGATGCAAGAACTGTTTTTATTTTTTATTTATTTATTTTTTTGTTCAAATACTTGCATTTGAATAGTTTTGTTCTAGTACCCACTCAGCTGTACATATGCTAAAATATGGTTTCCCTGCATTTTTTCAAAAGTGCCTTTGGTCAAGAGACACTAGGGTTGGTATATAATGCCGAATGGTCAAACTGTTGATGAAATGTTTCATTGAGCTGGGTGAGTGAGGTTTAGAAAGGGTGATAGTGTTTGAGTATGCATTTGAGAGTTAGAGTTAGGGTCAGGAGTAGGTGAGGGAATAGGATTTATATGTTTATGTTCCAGTGTGTGGATTTTAGGGTTAGGGTTGGGGTTAGGTAAGGGGATATAGCGTTGGTAGTGTGTGTTGTGCAGGTTTGTGTGTCTGAGTGTGTCTTGTGTAGTGGCAGTGTTATGAGAAGTATTTTTTAAGGTAAGGTGTAAGGTTAGGACTGTGAAAGGGGCAGGGTTAAGGTGAGGATTAGCACACATTACTAAGGTGGCACAGGGTGACCTTGTGTCTTAGTTATGTATAGTGAAGAGTAGGACATAGAAATACCAAATCAGTGGAAAAGAGTTCAGCTTATGAAGTGAAAAGATTATTAGAGAGACCATAAAAATCATTCATTAGAGGCATTCATGCTAAACCTGCTGCAGCTGGTAAACAGATAGGAATATTATATGATTTAGTGGTTCACTTGGAAAACAAAACTTATGAATATAGCACTGTAGTGCTCAGTATTATTTTATTTTTGAAAAGTAGATTATCCAGAATGAGAACTATATGCTCTTACTTAGCTACTAGGAGACTACATCAAAGAAAGATAGAAAAAGCTCAAGAATTAAAAAAATATGAAGAATATTGACTAGAAAATTAAAATACGATAAAACGAAGGTAGGAGTCAATGGCCAAGATATGAACAGCTGATGGATAAGGAACCATGCAATGTCATCGGGATGACATATGTTTCAGTGATAAGATTTAGCCAGTGCAAGCATAAAAACAGTGCTGGAGAAAATTTTGTCAGGTAAAATAAAAAAAAAAATAGCCTGCTGAATGGTGATTGAATTGTTACAAGGAAGAGTAGGAAGAGTCATCAGTTCAGGAGTGAGGAGGTTAGCAGTGACAGGGGCCTGCAGATAAACATCTTAAGAATGTAACCAGTCTGTTAATTGTGCCTGGTGAAGGTGCAGTTTGGGAAGCCAAGGCCAGGCATGGCATTGGTCCACAAGGCCAACCTGAACAAATGGAGATATACATGCTGGAAGAAGCCTTGTAGTTTAATATCCAGTTTGTTAAAGCAATATGTAAAATAATGACAAGCATATAAAATAGCATGTAATATGGAACTATATTAAAAATAAATTATATTTTATTGAATTAATTAATGCATTTATTTATTTATTCTTTGTTAACCAAGATAGTCCTACTGGGTTAGTGATCTATTTTCAGGGGAGATCTGAGGTGGCATTTACCAGGTCATTGTGAAATCCAGCTGAACTATCACCAAATCAAACATTTCATTTGAAGGACACATAATTAGGAGTGCAGCCCCCCCCCCTTCCAATACTGCACTGCAATGTCAGCAATCTAATCACCTGGAGAGAGAACAGAATCCACAGCCCGCTTGTTTTCCAACACCAACGGTAAGCGTGCTATCTGTTTTGCTCAGTTTATGGTCACTTATAAAGAAGGCAGTATTGTCAGTGATAAATACTGGTTCTTCAAATAAGATATAAAATAATTTTTTAGAAAGAAGTTCTGTGGCCTATTTCTCATTTTCATGTGCACCAATATACTTTTAAAGGACATGTGTTCTGAATTACTAGAAGCACTGAAGCATTTGCTGTAGTCCCAGGAACTTCCTGCAGATTGTTTACAAACATTTTCTGGTCAGTACAGGCACATTTCTCTGCCTAGCATGAAACCTGACCATAACAACTGAAGGAGAGGTTGCTTCACACACACACACACACACACACACACACACACACACACACACACACACACACACACACACACACACACACTTGGTAGCCATACAGATTGTATGATGTGGCCACAATACTTTGTAAGGATACGGATAAATGACCAGTAACACCTGTATATGCAGTGCATAGATATATTGGAAAATAGCTCACTTGGTAGACTTCACATAATGTTGGTAAAGTCATAAAAGCCACTGCAACATATACAAATGTAACATTCCTTTATGTATAAAATTTAATTTCAGGGCCTTTGTAAGGTGCCATGTGAAACTCATTAAAACTAGTCAAATATTTCTGCAGCAGTAACTCATATATTAATCTGTTGAAACACAATGCATGACATATATCTTCTTCACTTATGGAGAAATAGACATAAACTAGGATTGTCACTATCCATCAAAAGTCACATCTGTGGCTTCCAGTAGCGTGTTATATAGTAGAAGGATGTGTACCCTGGTCATTCCTGATATGAAAAAAGTTTATTGCTTGACCATAGATTAATGGAAATGTATAGTTGTAGTAATAGTGGCTGTAATGTACCAACTATAATAAAAGAAAAGGTGTAATATTTCACTGAGCCACGGGATTTGGCTGTCAGTCACAGGATGAATAAAGATATTCTCCAAATTGGCCTGCAAGAAATGTTAGAGGCTATGATAGCTGATAACATACTATGGGAACAGCTAATATCAGCAAGAGTGAAACTGAGTGTCAAATTGAATAATTTACCTAAGGAAGCCATGCTTGCACTTCTTAGGAGCTGCTAAATGAGAGTAAAGAAATAAAACGAAACTGTGCTTATATATTGATGGACTGGATATAGTAAAGGAGAAAGAAACTGATCATGAGAACAAAGGTCAGTGAAAAAACATTTATGTTATTGAAATACTTCAGAAAAAAGAAGGTCATTTTTATGCATCCTATGTATAGGTGAAATTGATGGGTTCGACTAGGCTTTGTGTAAGTCAGACTAAAATTTAAAGGGCTCCTACACTTTTTCTCATGGTCCATCAGTAACTACATCACTTCTAAGGCATGCTCTGGCATTCTCTGAAACATTATGATCAGATTTTGACATTGTTTTAGCAACCAACCAAGGCTGTATTAAAATGTGAACAAATGTGTAGCCTTCTGGGTCTCAAAAACGATTATTGTTTGCAGAGTCAATGTAAGGGGGCACAGCTATCTTAAGTGTTCATTTCCTTTGAGGGTTTAGTTTTGTATTGATTTTTGAGGAAGTCTTGGCAGCTGTAATGGAATATAAGCCAATTCAACATGAAGATGGTTCTGTGAGTTATTCAGTTATAGAAATGAAGGCTGTTATCCCTGCAGCAACAGAAAATTAAAATGGGATGATTTTAAATAAATGGAATGAATTCAGGACATCTGTGAGTTAGGAGGAGTTTCCTACTTAAAATTGTATATGACAAAGGGCAGCTCAGAGTGTATCAAAGTGTGTCAGATGATGGACGTTCAGATGTATCTGAACAATGGACTTTCATATTTAAGGCGATATGCTACGCCATAACATCAAAATCCATTTTAAAAAAGTATTACTAAGTTTATTTTGATTGTCTTGTATAAAAATATGTCCAGGTCAATGTTAATAGATAATACAGAGTCTGCCTGGTAAATGATACTAATTAAAATTAATTTTATATTATAGATAGGTCTGTTTGAGTCTCATCAATTGAAGGTGGTTCAAGGGAATGTTGTACAGAGATGTACATGATATATTTGAAGTTTCCTACAGCTGTAATGGCTTGGCTTAAATAGTATTCCTTGACCCTGAAGAAACAGGGGTTACCTGGCTAGTTATATATCATGTTAGCATGTGATTGAGTGACCGGTTATTAAATGATTGGGAAGTGGACCTTAGCTGTTAAAGTTTATTGCTACAAACATATTTGTTTATATGTGTGCAAACGGCTGGGGGATTTTCCTTATCCCTGCTGGAAAGCTGGAGCAGATAAGAACGTAAAGTGTTCAGTATTTCTGATAGATGATTTCTATACTTTACACATATTTTTGTGGGGTCTCTGAGTCCTACTTATGACTGTTTTTTTTTTATTTCAAGAAGAATTTTATATTAAATTATACTTTTCATGTATGAAATAGAGGACAGAGGACTACAAGTATTATATGGGACACCAAGCATTTTCTGCTCTCAAGAGACACATATGCAAGCAAGAGACTTTGTTGTTTAGTAAATGAAGCAAGACTTTGTTCGACAGTTTCTGGAGTGCTCAGTGTTGAAACTTATTTTTATTTTGTAGATCCAGGTTGTGTCATGTGATTGTATAGTCTTTTTGTTTTGTTGTTGTTCTGTTGGATGTATAGTGTTAGAAATGTATTTGAGTCTGCAATGAAGGCTTCCTCTATTTTACATCAGGTTAATTCTAAAAAAAATATATTATTACCTGGAGGGAAGATTCCACTAGAAGGAATAGGGTTATGAGTTATTTGAGAGCATGTGAGCCTTGGGTTGTAGCATACTGGAGGAAGCTAATTTGGATGTGCTAGAACATGCTGCTTTACTAAAGAAAGAGGGGTAGTGCTGTCCTTTCATAGGACTTGGTAAATTGTTGTGATACTCTTAATTTCTATGAACTTCCCTCTCACTGATACTGGAATATGCACATGCAGACTAGTTGTGTTATTATCTCACTCTGAAAGGATTTATTGAGCAATGACAATTCCTATTGCTATTTATAATATATATTTGCCCCAGTGTACCTCACAGAGAGAATTTCATCTACTGATGAGAAAAATGACTGATTTCTCAGGAAGGTTTGGTTTTACATTTAAGGGACTAGAACATAATAACAAATGCATCAAAATGTAGAAGTTGACCTAGACTAATTGGATACCCACATTTAGGATGGCATGAATGCTTAACCTAAATGTTACACTTCAAGCTAAACTCCCTGTGTGTTACAATAAAGTAGCCAATTTTGCTGCTAAGCTTATGTAAAGAGTCATCATTCAGAACTTCAAAATGACTAACTGGTTTGAGCTACCCAACTATTTAACATACTACTCACTAGTGTGTGCAGTCTTATACATGCACCAGCAAAATGTCCACTGCTAAAAGATATACCGCAGCACAACTCTCCAGGTAGAGAACTTCACTCAACCAATAAATTAGTAATTCATAACAAAGTCTAATAACTCAGCAGGTGACTCGTAATATTGCCTCTGTGAATCTAAGTGCATGGTTGTGCACATGCTACTCACTTGGGTTACTTCATTTTCCTTTGTCAGCTCGTAGTCCCTATCCCTTTATAACCTCGATTCCCTTCTACACAGCAAACTTTTCTACTCCTCCTCCTAAATTACCTCCATTCTTAATCCTCACTTTACATTTCAATTTCTTTCTGACCTTTTCATGTTATCAATCTCCTTCACAACCTTTCCACCACTGACTATAATCAGGTTCTATGTGAGTATGTAACCTTGTATTCTTAACCCCATTGCCCTTGACTCATCAACTATGCAGTGTCGCTCTCCCTCATCTAGTTTTAACTATTATATACTTACAAATAATGTTTCATACTCCTTATCTCAATTTTATTTATTCCTAATATTTGCTGTGCATCCCATTACCCATATTTTATGAGTTATATCATTGTCTTCTTGTCACATATACTTACACGTACACTGCTTGCATACTAAATACTTTATACTTTGAATTTAATAACGTGTAATGTCAGCATACAAGAAATCCCTGTTTTATCTTTGTATAATGCCACCACAGAAAAATTATCTGGATGTATGTTGATATCTTATGAATTATCTATATAATGAATCTTTATTAAAAAAATGTTGTTTTGTCATGAGTATCGTAAATGTCTCTGCTGGAGCTTTTCTCCCCAAGCCCACACTGAAAATGGGCTTTGCCCATTCTGACTTTTTCAGTCAACAAAGACAAATAAATAGAATTGCTGGATAACATTAATAAGCCAGAAAAAACAGTGGTAGGTATAACTGTAGAAAATAAACACATTTGAGCAACACATACACAATGTTATTAAAAAACCCACTTCAAACTTGGGATACTCTACAGACACAAAAACTTAATGTATCCTTCTACCAAAAGAATGTTTGCCAATAGCTACTTGATCCCCTTTGGTCTTAAACTCAATGAAAAAAAAATGTATTATCATCCCTTTTGGTAAGGGCAATGTTCCTGCTAACTACCACATCAATAGCAACACCTTAAGTATGCAATCAGTGGTGAGACACCTGGGCACACAGGTTGACAGCAATCTTACCTTTAATCTCCATGTCTCCACAGTCTTAAGAAGGGCATTCTATATTGCTTAACTAATATGTAGCAGTATTGCCTCCAGAAAAAATAAGTTATCACCTCCCTGTACTCTTCCCTCATCAGGCCAATAACTGAGTACAACGCCCCTTTTGGTATGTACCTTTCCAAGCACCTGCAGCAATTGGAGAGACCACAAAGGTTCCTCACAAAGAAAATGCAAGGTCTTCAGGATCTGTCCTATGTGGGTAGTCTAAAATCACTGTCACTTTATTCTGTTTCATACAGACTACTCAGAAGTGATCTCTGCCTTGCATACAAAGCAATTTCTGACCTTGATTTACTGGAAATGCTGCATGTCCATAAGTCAAATGGTACAGAGATTATTTGCTCTAAAGACCATAACCTGGTATGTGACATTAATAGAACCTGCTGAAGGGACAGCTTTGTCTCCCAGAGATTACCACACCTTTGGAACAGACTCCCACTTTATGTAAAACAGAGCACCTCATTGGCCCTCTTCAAACACAATCTGGAGAACTGGAATGTTAACCATAAATTCACCCCAGGGGTTCCACCTGTGTCCCTCTTGGGCAGGGCCAATAGGTGCTGATTGTGGAAATAAGGGTAGACCTTGGCTAGGCCTGTAAGGGCTCTAGGGCCATTAGCATAGTAAATTCCTGTGATCCCTTTCTACTATATGAAGCTCCTATTTTCACCAACCTGCACTTGGCCCTAAAAATAAACTAAAGTTCTGCTTCTACAAGATTACCAAATTTGTCACAGGCATATCATACTGCTCCCACCACTGCACTCTTACATAGCTAAACTGGCTTGAATTCCCACACCATCTTGACTATCTGCAACTATCTACCACACATAAAATAATATACAAGCCAGACCCCTGTCTCACCCTAAAATCCATTCTGCACAGTTTCATTCCTACCATAACTTTCTGTTCATTAGATAAACAACTAATAAATGTACATGAATCTAATAGAAGAGCCAGCCAGTGTCTTTTTTCCTATGTTATAGCTAACCTATGGAATGCTTTACTAGAACAAATTACTAGTATAGATAATTCCAAGAAATTCAAGACTACACTGAAAACACCTTCTTAAATCAGACACCTGCATATCCTCCAAATCAAATCTATAACCCACATCCCTCCCACTTAACTTCTTATAGTCATCTTTCTCCCAAACATTTATTTCATTAGCCACCTATGACCCCTTTTTTCTTTCTTCTCACTTGCCTCCACTTACCTCCTTTATATGTTGTATCCCTACCCCCACTGCCTCTTATCTTAAACTTCCTCTTGCCCCATTTCTCCTAATTTCCTACTGACTTACTCAGCTCTCAAACAGCCAACATCTTACCCTTACTTACCCCTCTAACACTCCATCTCACTACCACTATTAATGTCCTTCAATAGAAACCACCTTCACCTTCTCCAATTACTATGAAACCTTTATTACATTATTTATTCTTGAATCTGCTTATGATGTACCAGTGAATGTGTTTTTATTACATATGTCTGTTATTAACATTTTGTTAAACAGATCACAACTCTTACTGTAAGTTCTACTTCAGTACTTCCATTGTAACTCATGTACAAATTATTGTAACAATTATGGAAGTCTACATATGTCTTCTTTTATTTACATGTAATATTTTTACTATGTTATATGTTATTGGAGCTAATTCAGAACCTTCATTGTAACTCATGTACAAATTACTGTAACAATTATGCAATTCTACATGTGTCTTCTTTTATATATATGCAATATTTTTACTATGTTAAATGTTATTGAAGCTTTTCTTCTCGGGCCTCCACTGAAAATAGGTTTTTGACTCAGATAGACTTTCCTGGAAATATGATTGGTCAATACACTTGAGGAGTCCATCATTATGACAGTTGCTAAAGAAAGATTAAACCATGGCAATGGAAAAACATCACTTTGATATTAGTCAGTGGATGTAAGCTTTATAATATTTCACTTAGCATTGTTATTCTTGTGTAAATTTCAAGCATTCCCAGTGCATATATCGGCCAATTTCTAAAAACAAAACTGTGGAAATGAGTTACTGGATTTTATTTTATATAGTGGAAAAGTGTTATAGTTGAAGAAATTTATAAAGTTAAATAAATGGGATGATTTAAAGTTTCATTTGCAATGGAAGATTATATACTTGCTAGCTATGCATTTCTATGCAACAAAGTGGACAGGTTTACTAAGTTTATCTAGTGTTGCTGAATAGTTGTTCGATACAGTAGCTATAGAGCTGTATTACAGTATGTGACTAAATTGTCATTGTATAAGCAAACAAGTGCATATGACTTTGTACAGTATTCTAGCAATATTGGAGGTTAACCCCTAGTTCATAGGTGGTTACCAGGCTATTGGCCCAAGAACCACTTTAAGCCTAGCCAAGCTTACCCCAAATTTAACAAAATACTGCTGATATGTCAATACCCAGAAACTGTTATGGGTATGAATAAGGCTTATTCACATCAATGTTCAAAGGCTGCCCCTATTCATTATGGATATAGGCACCAAATCCTGTTGAAAAGAGTAAAGTCAGAATGCAAGAGGAAATACATTGAATGATTTAAAAAGAAAGAACTAGCATCACATTGGGAACAGTTGTAGTTTGGTTCAAACTGGGGTATATTGTAAGCAGTTCAGTAGATGTTTGGTTGGCCTAATGCCTTAAAGATATAATATGAAGGAGTAATGGGTACATTGAGGATAATGGGTCTTGCAGAGTTGTTACACGCTACACTTCAAGGAGTGATTTTATTGTTGAAGTGACCAATGACTATCCAATAGAGAAAAGTTTGGTTAGTAGAGGGTAGTTATAAAAATAAGACATGTCTGAAGTGCTATATTATATTAAAGTACAGATGATGAGGCTTAGAAATGGATCTGTAAACTATTATGACATTATGCAAAATCCAGGAGTTTTGGGATATTTGCTTTGGAGTCTGGAACATACTGTCTTGGTGGATTTGACAGTGCCCCACCTTGGCGTAATTTAAACATCTTTCATAAATATTTGTTTCAAACTGTAGCTAGCTTTGACAACATTAGAAGCAGAGAAAACAAACCATAAAAGATTTGATTTTTACCAACATGCAGTATACATATATGTTTTGTTTTAACAATTGTTATTCCAATCAACATTATATACATTGTTCAATTCCTGTCTTTGATTGGCATTCATTCGTCCTTCATAAATTATTCTACATGTATCATTCTCATAAATTCTGTTTATTTGTCACAGAATAAATACCAATTCCAGTTCATTTTTCTCCTTTACAGCATTCAGAACTTCCACATTGTTTGCTATTGATTTTAATTTCTATTTTCTTGTACATGTCAGTAGCATTAAATTTAGTAAGGCAGTATGATGGTGAGGAAATTCAGATCCTATATCTCAGCTTAAAAGAATCATTTTCTCAGTTACAACAATTTGTTGTTCCAACATTTCCATCAAACTATTTGGTAGTGAATTGTTAAAATCTGCCAATTTATTACGTTCCCAAAATGCATGTTTCTAGTTTCCTCTCTCTTTCCCATAATACCTCTAGCATTTATTAGCTACCTTAGAAAAAAATCATTTGAACTGTACTGAGGTATAAAATAACTATGCAAACACTTCCACATAAAAATTTTAAACCATCTGGACTTTGCTGTATAATTGACAGCCTTATAGATTTCTTCTTTTTGTTCCTTTGTGGCTAACTTTTCTGTTCAATTTTCCCATTCATTTCTAAACTTCTATGAAGGATTTTTATAGTTATCATATGTTATTTTATATGTCCCTACTAATTATACTTTTTAACTTCAGCTTATTTTCTAGCCTCAGCTAAAAACTCTACCAGAGCTGTTCTTTATTAACTTAGCGCTCTCCTATTGCATTCTCTTTGCCTATACTCGGGTATTAATCCATGATATAACTTAATCTTAGCCTCATCTCAATGAATTATTTGCTGCTAATGAAATGGCTCATTTGCAAATTTACTCAAGTAAATTCCACCTCCCCCATTGCCTGTTTTCTATATGTCTACAAACAGACATCCCCATCGGTAAAATCTTTCTACATTCACGTACTAGCTTGGTTCATATAATACTTACTGCTACTTTATGAATATAATATTCTGTATGACTGTTGTTATTCTTATGGACTTGTATTCAAAATTACATTCTCTTTTTATCTTTGATTCTCACACACAGTTATGTTTATGAACCTAAACTGCATAGCTCTAAATGACCTTGTTATATGGGCAGAATCAACTGATCCACTTAACTCTTGCTTTCTCTCACTCCCAAATAGACATATTCAACTCTTTATTAATTATCATTCACAACTTCTCCTCTGGTTCATAAAATGGGCCTCACCTGTACATAAGATTAAAAAGACTAAAACATTTTTTACATTATTATTCATATCTATAATCAAGAGTTTTCACTTACCATTTTTATATCTTCTTTTGTTTAGTTTCTTCCCACATATTAATATTAAGTCATTGTTTTACTTTTGTGCACTGTATCATCAAAATGTACCTTGGGTCAAACAATACCTGGGATAGTCTTCTTACTACATTAGTGTGTGAGCGGTTTGCCTCCTATATAGAGTGGTTGTTTTCCTTGCTATGGGAATTGTTTTTGCTACATGTTGTTTCCCTATTTTCTCTTCCAATACTGCTTCATTTTCTGTGTGTGAGGCTTATTCTCTAACTTTTTAGGAGGTTATTTGTATATTTTCAATTTCTTTTACTGTCCCTGATCAAGTAATTTATGTAAATTTAAATTTCTATTGCTTTTATTATGTAAAGTTGTTTAATTTACATAACAATCCTAACTTAATTTTGTTTTATTTCTTTATAATTTCCGTTTTTGTGCAAACATAGCAATGTATTTGAGATGAGTGTATATTTCTGATATATTTTAATGATTTATGGGTTGGCTTTTTTTTTTTTTTTTTTAATAATGGGCAGTGTGCAGAGGTGCTTTTGAGGGTATGAATATGGCAGTGGGTCCTATCATGGCCCAAATGAAGATGAAGTAGAGGAAATTATACTGTGTGTGGAGGCAACAGAAAGGGTGAGGCACTCAAAATGCACTCACTCGAGGCACTCCAATATCTGTGCAGTGACTGAAACCGGGTTCAAGGCTCCAGAGAGCACCCCTGAATTACCAGGATTTAACTCATACCATACCTTTCAGCCATCTCTAACCAGGACCAGAACACCAAGGGCAGAGGTGTGTCCATATTCATCAAGGATAACCACACCTCCAGGCTAGTTGCCCAACATAATGCATCCAAAATTATCCAAGTGCAGCTAACTCCGGGCAAAACTGCAATCCATATTGTAGCCTTCTACAGATCACCCACCATGACCCAGGATTCCACTCCTCTTTTCTTGATATACTAGAAAATATTAAGGTTCAACTAAACACCCTAATAATGGGTGATTTCAACTACCCCACCATTAATTGGGAAAACTACTCATGTACCAACTCCTTCACATAACTCTTTCTAGAATTCATAAACTCCGATGCCCTGGATCAACTTATCCACACCCCTACCAGGGGCAATAATATCCTAAACCTAGTCTTTACCAACATAAGCGACCGGTGTTCCACACCTGAAGTCAACTCCTCATCGATCAGATCCGACCATAAGCTAATCACCATAGATATCCACATCCCGCTCCCACCCCCAATAAGGAAACCACTGTAAAAAATTTTTCCAAAGCCAACTTCATGCTCCTTAAGACAGAAGTGGCTAACTTCACAACACCCATTCTTTCTGGGTACTTACACATCATGTACTTGTGGAATTTAATAGAATGTATTTTCTTTTTGAGTCTCACTGTATTTTGTATACTATGAATTTAGCTGGATGTTAGTCTATGTATTGTTTTTTAAATGTGGAGCTTTTCTCCCCGGATCTCTGCTGAAAATGGATATGTATCCAGTCAGACTAACCCGGTGAACAAATGTAAAATAAAATAATAAATAAATAAAATAAATAAATATGGACAATACAGTTACAACTGCCGAATCTTATACAAATGCACTCTATAGGCACTTACACGAGTGCATGAATCGTGCTATCCCTAACAGAACCAAGACCCAGTCCTCCAAAAAACAGAAGCCAATCTGGTGTTCCCCTGCTATAAACAAACTCTACAACAGAAGGAAGAAACTGTTGCAAAAGAGAGTAAAATCCCATGAATGGAGGAGCTCCCTGGTCAGCCTCAGTAAGAAGCTGAGATGCATCATAAAATCCTCCAAACTAGCTATGAAAACAAGATTTCCACTGGCTCTAAGGACAACCACAAAGCATTCCATAGCTATGTCAAGAATCTCAATGGCAACACCCAGATTTGCTCTGAGTTACAGCACAATGGCACTAAAATTATGGAACCAACTGATATCGCCAACATCCTGGCTGATAGTTTCAGTGCTAACTTTACTCCCACCTCACCCCCCCTAAAGGGCCCATATCCATACCGGAAGAATGCAGTGCCCCTGCAATCACAACTGAGCAGGTGAAAACTGCACTTTACAAAGCCAAGAACACAGCATCCATGGGAACAGACAGCATCCCAGGCTGCATTCTACATGATCTTCAGAATGAACTGGCCCCCCATTTAAGAGCCATGTTCAATCATAGCCTCACAACATGCTTTGTACCCACTGAATGGTGCACAGCAACAGTTATACCACTTCACAAAGGGGGTGCCACCACGGACCCCGGGAACTATTGCCCTATTAGCCTGATGAGCCTGGTTTGCAAGGCCATGGAACGTATCATCATGGAACTCATAAACAAAGACATTGATAACCTCCAAACTCTGGACCACACCTAGTTTGAGTTCGTGAAAGGCAGATCATGCCTCCTGAACCTGATCAACTTCTTTGAAACAGTCACCAAAGCCGTGGACGAGGGTAAGGCAGTTCACATAGCCTATCTTGACCTTACCAAGGCTTTCAACACCATCTCCCATTCTGGAATCATAGATACACTCACCAAATTGGACATAAATCCATACGTCACAAGATGGGTTGCCAAATAGCTCACTGACAGAACCCACACTGTAAAAGTTGTAGACTCCAAATCTGACTTCAAACCTGTGACTAGTGGAGTACCACAGGGTTCATTCTTGGGTCCTCTCCTTTTTGGGATCTACTTCTCAGAAGTATGGGCTAACACAGAGGGCCTCTGGCTGATGTAGTTCACAGATGACTGCAAACTAGGTGCCATAGTCGAGTCCCAAAATGACATGAACATCCTACAAAAGGGCCTCACTGAGACTAATGCCTGGCATCAGAGCCATGGACTCAAGCTCAGTGTTAAAAAATGCATTGTCATCCCCTTTCCTAAAAACTCTGTACCCATGAACTACCATATAGGCGGTAGTCCACTTAATGCTGAAGGTGTGATAAGAGACCTCGGGACTCAAGTGGACAGTAGCCTCTCCTTTGATAATCACATTGCCACAGTAGTCAGGAAATCCTTCTATGTGGCACACCTCATCACGAAAAGGTTCTCATCCAGGAAAAAAGAGGTCATTGGTCCCCTATACATGGCTCTCATTAAACCCATTATTGAGTACAACTCCCCTTTTGGAATGCACCTCACAAGACATCTGCAGCAGCAGCTGGAAAGGCCACAAAAATACCTCACAAAGAGGATTATGGGACTCAGATGCCCTACACTGACCATCTCAAAATCTCTAGCTTTACTCTGCAGCATATTGGTTACTCCGAAGTGATCTCTGCCTAACATACAAAGCTATGTCAAACCCAGAGCTGTTGGACATGCTACACTTAAATAAATTCCAATCCCTCGAGCTACATGCTCTAGAGACCTAAACCTTGTCACCACAATAAACAGAACATGCTGGAGAGATAGATTCCAGTCCCAGAGATGTCCCATACTCTGGAACAAGCTACCTGTCTATGTCAAGCAGAGTTCCTCACTAGCACTCTTCAAGAAAAATCTTGATGAGTGGATGGGAAATAAGAAATTCACCCTGGGAATCACTTCTGTGGCCCTGCTCGACAGGGATACAGGTAAATAACCTTCTTGGGTGGCGAAAGCCAGGGAACCTTGTTGGCTAGGCTTACATAGGCCCTTGTACCTACCTATGAACCTATAAGGAGCATGAGTGATTTGGGCAGGTGATTTTATTGTACCATTAGAGCTAAGTTTAGATAAATTACATGGAAAGATAGAGTTTAATGTGAAATGTCAGAACATTTTAAAGAATTGTATGAAAAGGATAGTAGCACTAGATGCTTGGAGGAAAAATGCGAGTGGGTGAAGCAGTTTATGTTTGGTATACAGAAAGGTCAGCATTGAAGTAAGCTGTATAAGATATTAGTAGATGATGAAACTTTATGTGAAGTGGCATCTAAATATATATATATATAATATATATATATATATATATATATATATATATATATATTTTATATATTTTATATATATATATATATATATATATATATATATATATATATATATATATAAATATATTATATATACATATATATATATATATATATATATATATATATGAAATATGTCTGGTCATTCCTAGTTTTAATTATTTATTTATTTATTTATTTATTTATTTATTTATTTATGTGTATATGTATGTTTTTATTTATTTATTTATTTTTGATAACCTGGTTGGTGAGCTGGCATAATGAACGGAACAAACTGAAGTAAATAAACAAATGCTTTAAATACAAAAAAGGAGCTACTGGAGCCACTAACAATAGTTCAAACTACGCTGGTACTTAACGTATAAGCAGTTTATTAAAAAAGACAACGTTTTCGTCACTCCTCTCGAGCCACTTCTTCAGAAAATAAAAACAGTTACACAAATGTATTCATATTTTAAAAGTCCACCTCTGGGCAGCATGATTGTATAACCAATCAGCTTGATTAAGATACAAGCTTAAATAAAATTTTAAAGCACCACAGGTTGAATTGTCAGTGTACTCAAACACAAAACAAATAACCTATGTAATGAAATAAAATGATGAAAATATACAATTAAATAAAAATTTCATCTATAACAAAGTCTTCATTAAAGTAAACTGATCTTTACAAGGTTATATTAAAAGTGTAAATATATCTACAAAGTGTTTATATATAACAGTGTATAATGATTACTAAACCAAAATGCATTTAAACCAATGCAGCCACATACATATATCATTTGAAACTGGTTTCACTGTCTCAAATAACTCTTTAATTTGAGTAAACAGGCTATATTTCAATTGTCATTAAGATCTGGGTAGGAAAATGCATTGAGTGACAGCTGCCATTGTAATTCATGACATTCTAATATCAATGAAGTCGGTCCCCCTCTGATATCATGAGCAACCTGGTCAGTTGCGGACAAGGGTCATGGTCTGAATGACAGGGTCTCATTAAAACCATTTTTAGCAGATCGCCCTTTGCCTCATTAGCATAATGATGAACTATGTGGTTTGTGTTAAGGTTTAGATTGTTAGGTACTGTTTTTAAGATTTTTAACAAAATTATTTAAAATTTTTTTTTAGAAAATTTTTTAATAAACTTATTTATGATAAAGCCCCTGATTATGAAATTTAGAAGTGGAGTCATATATGTTGTTTATATGAAATGCTAATAAGTGTTTTTAATCATAACTTAATATATGTTTTTTATATATGTATAAATATATTTTTGGTATATATCTCTAAATATTAATGAGCTACTTGTTTTATGTGTAATTTCATTGGCTCGATGGTTTTTGAATTACTATTTAAGGAGTTTGTAACATTGTGTTGTTGAAAGTCTGATGAAGCATCCTTGGTGACATGAAAGTGCTTACTTGTGGAATAAAGGGTCGGCTTCGATTGCCGTGGTGTTCTTTTACCTATTTTCTACTTTTCTTAGAGAGGCACTTTACCCTGGATGTCTTTTTCATTTTTGCTGATTAACTCTTATATGCCTAAACATGGAACAGGTCAAAAATGTTGCACCTACAGTTCCATGAGAATAAGTTTAATGGGAAATTAAGTCTCTCTCCCCATTTGCAGACCTCTCAGCTGTTCCTGTTAGTAGGGACACCCCTGATGTTTCTCAAAGTTTTGTTCCATTCCTCATAAAATTGGAAATCATTTTGTAATTTCTAAGATAATAGTGCCATTTAAAACATGCCCCTAATTTGTGGTCTTTCCCTTAGTTATTTTTCACTTTGTTACAAATTATGTTGGTAAAAGTTGAGGGCTCTGCCGATTTGTACTATCAGAAGTTAGTAATTATAAAGATTTGGGGATCACGGAAAACTTTTCATTTGTAATCGATGCTGGGACTACTCAGTGCAAGGCACTGAAAAACTTTGGTTTTATATACAAAATTATCACCACAAGAGAAGTGAAATACATAAAAACAGTATGAATTTCATGTTAGATCTATACTCGAATACAATAGTGACTTCTGCTTAAATAGTTCTGGTTAATGTACAATTTGGACCAGGTTCACAGGAAGTTCACCAAAAATATATTAATAGTTAAGTTTTATGATTCATTATTCTGAAGGGGACTCATATATACATATATATATATATATATATATATATATATATATATATATATATATATATTCATGCACATATCATTTTCATTTAAGGGAAGCAGGAAAAATAGCAAGAAATGTCCTACTCCAATTTATTCCCAACCTCTTTTCATGCCATCTGGCATGGGTACCTCCCCAAATAGTTATGATTGGCTATACACATGGTGGGGGTGGTACAGAGAAGGCAGTTACAGGGCTTTATTTTTGGGGGTTTATATCAGAATCATGAAAGACGGAAACCATGGATACAAATACGTCGACCCATAAAGAGCTATCTACCATAAGAGCGAACCACGTACAGAGTGAAAACCAAACGCCGAACGGATTTTCCTAAGCAAGAGCACCATGGGAGGTATACCTCAACTAACTACATAAAAATAAAATAACACACTTTTGCAGGGGGGCTGCACCCCCCCCACACCCCCTACTTAAATATACCAACTCTGACATTGCACTACAGTGGGGAAAAGGGTATATTCCCTTATCCCCAGGATTGTGCTGCTGGCCAAACAAAGCCATTTGGTGTTTTGCTTTTTGCTCAGTACGTAGTTCACTCATATGGTAGATTGCTCTTTATGTGTCGACATACTAATATTCATGGTTTCCGTCTTTCGTGCTTCTAATATAGACCCATTTTTGGCACCCACAGTGAGCAACTTACTTGTTCTGGCTTGTTATTTGGTTAATTGCTCACTGTGTGTATGCTAGCTAGTAGTTAAACATTTAATTTAAAACAGAAAATCTTTGACAAAGGCCAAAATATAGGATAGATTTTCAGTATTGCTCTTATAAACTTAAAAAGTTGCAAGAATAACAGGTTTTGTGTGACTGGTGTGCATTTTCTAAAGGATAGGAAGTGTCTACCATTATTTAATGGTTTTTGTCACCAGTGTATTGCCAGAAAACCAAAAACATTATGAGAAACAGATGAAAAATATAAGGCAAAAATCTGGATTGTTGAGAGGTATGGTGGACTGGAAATTGGGCTGCTGGATGTGTGAAATTAAAATGTAACATAAATCAGATCCATAAATGTAGTTTGGCTTAATGGCTTTTTTAGAAAATTATTTTTTGGAGAAATAGGTGTGAAGAATTGCACTTAACAATGAGAATGGTTAATAGGAAATTAAGATTTATAATATAGACTTCTTAACTTGAGAAAAATGTATATTGATTCACATTTTCTTATTCTCTAAATGATGCAAGTTAACACAGTAATAATATTTTAAATGTCACTGAATTGTACCTGTCTGATTATTATCTCTGGATCTGTTTACCTAAAAGTAAATCCAGAGTAAAATTTTAATTTGTAGTTGATTTAATTGGTTGACAATTGTGAGTATTTTAAAGCCAGTTGGATTTTTTATCACTGATGAAACCTTGATGTTTGAAGGCAAAAGCGCTTAGCAAGTGTTTAATAAACCTAATTTCAACAGATTTTTCTTATTCTTTCTCATAACTGATATATTTATTGTTTTTGGATGTGTGGCTTCTTCTTGGTCATCATTTGGGTGATGGACAGGTCTGGTAGTTGGCTGGTGTATCAAATTAAAATGCATTTTGGCTTTGCACATAACTAAATTACTCTTTTGGGAGAAAACAGATTATGTATTGCACATAAAAAGCAATGACAATAATTAGAATTATAATAGACTTCTTTACGTCAGAAAAAAATGTATATTTGTCCCGGTCCCTCTTCAATAAACACATCACACCAAATGACGTTTGATGACCTTTATTAAACTTCCATAACTCTGATTACCAATTTTATTTACAACTGGACATGGTATAGCATAAACATCCTTGTAATGTTAATCAGGACAGCGTACCTGCTCATCCTGCCCGTTAAGCAGCATCCATACCTTTGCTTGCTTACTTTACTTATAAACCTCCTTGTAATGTTAATCAGGGCAGTGTACCTGCTCATCCTGCCCAGTAAGCAGCGTCCATACCTTTACTCGCTTACTTTACTTATGAAGCAGCGTCCCATCTCACTTCATAAACCATTCATCAAATTACCAACCAAATAAGCAGCATCCTTGCGTCCGTTTGCTTACCTATTCTGCAAACTTCCTCCAGCTGCTCATTTCCTTTCCACAAATCCTTGGAATAAACCTCCACACATTGGAGGGAGAACAGAAGAGGGCAAGCCTGACCTTCTTCTCCACCTACCCCAACTAACATAACCAAAATCCCCACCAAACCGTCAACAAAATAGGGAGGGAGGGTAGCAAGCTCACGCCAAAATGTGATTACTTACCCAGCTACACTTGTCCAAACCCCTTAAGCCCCTCCCCACCCTTATCTCATTTCCTCCCAATCATCCCTGCCTCCACTTAACCCTTTCACCTCCCTCACCCACTTAACTCCCATTAATATTGAGCCTAATCCCTTCTGAAGATGTCCCAGGACAACTTGGTTTATTACCAAACCTCATTTGTCCTGGTCCCCTTCAATAGACACATCACACCGAATGACATTTGATGACCTTTATTAAACGTCCATAACTTTGATTACCAATTTTATTTACAACTGGACATGGTATAGTTGATTCTAAACACAGCATAAACATCCTTGTACTGTTAATCAGGACAGAGTACCTGCTCATCCTGCCCGGTAAGCAGAGTCCATACATTTGTTCACTTACTTTACTTATAAACCTCCTTGTAATGTTAATCAGGACTAAGCAGAGTCCATACATTTGTTCACTTACTTTACTTATAAACCTCCTTGTAATGTTAATCAGGGCAGCATACCTGCTCATCCTGCCCAGTAAGCAGCGTCCATACCTTTGCTTGATTACTTTACTTATGAAGCAGCATCCCATCTCACTTCATAAAATTCACATTCATCAAATTACCAAATTACCAAACAAATAAGCAGCATCCTTACCTTCGTTTGCTCACCTATTCAGCAAACTTCCTTCAGCTGCTCATTTCCTTTCCACAAATCCTTGGAATAAACCTCCACACATTGGAGGGGGAAAAAAAGAGGGCAAGCCTGTCCCTCTTCTCCACCAACCAGCCTGACCAAGCTGTTCCACCTCACATCTACCCAAAATTGTTCAACCACTACCTCCCATAATGGTAAGGGTTAAGCCAAACATCATTTGGTGTACCCATCATCTGTAAAGCCCTTAGAATCCAGCATACCATCCCGGAAACATGCCCTAATAAAACTAAATAAAGTAGAATTACCCGTGACTCCACTGTACCACCAGGACGTCCACTCCAAGAGAATACCTTCTTTTTAGACTGCTTCCTTCCAGCCACTAATCATGGCTCAACCTGAACGGAATGACAACCTATAGCCACAACCCTGTCAACTGTAGCATAATGCCTTCACCGACCAAATTACCCAGTTCTGGCTGTGCATTAACCCAATTGCTGTAGGGAATAATCTAACTCCAAAACTTTAATGCCCTAACCCTAAATGGCAGAAAACCATCACCCCTTGACCTAGGTCCTGAAAACTCACCTATGCTCACCAATGAAGTACTCTACGTGCCCAGCCATAAACACCCCCTGTTCACTCATTACCAAAATGACAATCTGGACTAGAACCCTCAGACCTCCTAGCAACCATCCAAACCAGAACACTCAAACTACTAACCATCCTTAACCACTGCCTGTCCTTAGCCTTTCCCCTCGAAGGGTCTCTTCCCCTAAATTGAACACAGAGCTCTAATATGCCTTAATAAGGTGATTACTCAGCCCCACATTGTGCCCCATTCTGGTGGCAAGAACATCCATCCTATCAAAAATGTCACCTTTCAGATCCCCTTTTCAAGCCACCACATGATGCCTTATGGCCTTCAGCAATATGCAAAGAAAAGACAACAATAAATTCTATGTGCACACATACCAATAATTACTTAACATAGAGGCACTGATAAGGACCCCTGCCACCCCATCAAGTATTTGCTAAACTCTGCATCAAAGTATGGAACCAGCCCCCTCTTTTTTTTTTTTTTTTTGTGTGCTACAACTCATATCCCCAGAAATAAGAGCTGAACTTGTCTAGCTTGTAATCATCCCCGAGCCAGTAGCCTAATAACTTCCTATGATACTAAGAGTACTGTGATCCACGGCAGCTGCCTGAACTCCATCCACCTTAACATGCCTTAATGAGAACCAACTAAAAGGCACTACCTGTAACCTCGTCCAGCCCACTACAGGAACCCCAAACTCTTACCTATGGCTAATGTCTGTTGCTCCCTTTTACTATTGATTGCAAGCACCCAAACACAGGGACAACTTTCAAACATTGATCTAACATACTGAATGGTAATTAACCCTGAGATCACCATCTCAAATCCCTATCCTTCCCTGGCTAGCAGTGCGAATCCTCTACCAAAACTCAACTTTGAAATCCACTTACTACAGTCAGTAACTGTTGCCACCTTGCGCTCCCCATGTGTAACCTCCTTGCTCGCCACTGCTTCCATCACCTGCGAATTCCCTGTGTATCACCACAGCTGGTACTTGGCACACCACCATTTACAAAGAAAAGGACAAAAGTAAATCCTCTAATATGTAAAGAGATGGCTCTACCTGATACCCACCTATTCCAAATTATAGCAGCAGCATTCCAAAGCCCCCATTTCTGTCAGTAACTGTTGTCCCCTTATGCTCCTTATGTGTAATCTCCTCGCACGCCACTGCTTCCATCATCTGCGAATTCACTGTGTATTGCCACAACTAGTACTTGGCACACCACCATCTACAAAGAAAAGGACAACATTAAACCCTCTAATATGTAAAGAGAAGGCTCCACCTTATTACCTACCTATTCCAACTACAGCCACAGATTCCAAGACCCCCACTGCAAGAAAGAAAAGACATGTAAAACATCCAAAATACATTACCCACATTCCAAGACATCTTCAAGGACAACCTATCCTGCCAACCCGGGAAGAAATGCACCACAGCCACTCACATCTATGACGAAGCAGCCATAACTGAAGCTATGCTTTCTATGACCCTACCAAATACCCAAGATAAATTTAACTATCCGTTGAGTATGTAAAACTAAACCCCACACATGAAGGGACCTAGCAATATCCACAACCAGGGTAACCTTGCAATTCCAGACCACCTCAATTAGGCACCCTGTATAAGCCAGACCACTTCACTTAGCTCCCTGTATAAGCCAAGTTAACTTATATTGTAAAACCATAAGCCTAGCTCTTAACCTCAAGGTTCACTAACCAACACAATATGGAACAAATGAACACAATGCAGCAAACCTAATAATAGCTGACTAACAGCTTGCTAAATATAGTCAGGTAGTATTTTAAATATTCCTCTTACAAACTTAAAAGGTTGATAGAACCGGTTGCGGTAGCATGGATATTCAGAATGGTACACACAAGCACACATCCAGAAATGATATTCTTTTCATAACCCAGCACATATTCATGGACACACACATTCACACAGCCTCACTTCCGCCACTGCAGACATGCACATACGTATCCACACAATCTCACATTAATACCCACACTCCTGAAATGCTCACTGTATGACCCGGCACATTCTTAACTCCTGCCTAATGCTGAGATCTTCCTCTACTTCCAATTAGCCTCATCCTTCTTTTCTGTCCCATTTCGCTCTCTCAGCCTGCTAGATCCTAAGGCTCTCCTAACCCCTTCTCTGTTTCTATACATAGGTTCATAGGTTCATAGGTTAGTACTAGGCTAACTGCCCTTGTGGGCCATTTTAAACTCCAGCCTACCCCCCCCATGAATCAAACAAACCACCTTGTGTCTACAAGGTAACCATGTGAGAATCAAACCCTGCACCTTGTGTCTACAAGTTAAACACCTTAACCATTATGCTATCCTCCCACCATACCATATGCTTACGCCACTGCTCAGACTGTAATGCCTCTATTATTAACTCTCCCACTATCTTTCTTCATCACCAACTTTCTGGCTGTTATTTTCCTAATTGAAACCAACATTTTATTTTTCATGTACTATAACAGTCAGTGTCTTAGACTGCACTACCTACATACTACTTTTGGACACTATCTACTCACAGGTTATGTATATAATGTTTAACTTGATCGAATTGTCTAGCTGTGTAGTATATATATTGTAATATACTGTAGCACAGTGTTTATGTTCTTTCCACTTATTTTTGTATAGTATTCCTAATGTCATTTGTCATCCGCAGTGGTGCAGTGGTAGCGTTGTTGTCTCACAGCAAGAGATTCTCCCGTTTGATTCTCGGCTGGAGTGCGGGGAGTGCCTTCTTTGTGGAGTCTGCATGTCCTCCCCATGGTTGGGTGGGCATTCGAAAGACATGCGTAAATGGGCGTGCCTTCGTTGAAGGTTGAACGTCGAGCTGGCACCTCGGCATTTGTGAAAATCTACTGCCAATTATTAGCGGACCAGAGTTCCGATGTGGAGACCCCTAACCGGGAAAAGCCGAAAGACAAACAACAACAACATTCCTAATGTCATTTGTATTGTAGTGGATTATATAGTATTTGCATTGTACTGGATTATACTGTATTTGTATGGTACAGTATGTAGAGCTTCTCTCCCAGGGCCTCTGCTGCAAATGGGATCCGTACACCCAGTCAGACCACCTCAGTAAACAAATGTCAAATAAATAAATAAATAAAATAAATGATATGTGATGAACTGGCAGCACTAACTCAACCCATCTTCACCATAAAAGTTACACCCTATACCTGCATTGGGAGTGCATCAGAACGACTTTGTCGATTCTTATACATTTCTTGCATTAACTGTAAGTGTATGGAGTTCACTACCCCCCAGTCTGTCCCCCGCTTGCACCATCTGAGTTGCAAAACCCTTGAATCACCCATCTTTATTTAGCAAAGTCTGCACATCTGGGACATCGGCAGCACTCACCCACCACCAGTGCTGACCTCTATGATCTTGACCACCTATCAGCACCGCAGTCCCTTTCCTTGCCTCACTACATAGTGATCTGGCTGTAGGTAGAGATTTTCCACAAATTTGGATAATGATTTACACTCAGCCAAGGAGCCCCGTGCTATATCTGTCTCCTGTGACCGAAGCTCACGGCGAAAAATCACTACTCCACTTTTTCCCCATTAATTTACACTATAGTCGCGTATCATATATTAATCAGCAGTCAGCACTCAATGCCCCCCCCCCAAACAAGCATTATGCTTTCCAACTTGTGAACATGCAGAAAGCCTCTGGTTCCTTACCCCTGCTGCTTCGATGGATTTCACTTTAATTCTATGAGGAATTGGCCAAAATGCGAGTAAAACCTGGCCCTTCCACGGAAATCTATACCATGGAGAAATATGACTGAGCCACCATCCCATCCTCCCACTATTACTGCCACCATGCATGAGTGGCAGCAACTGTCAACCACTCACTCAGAGCCTGGGAAACGAATCTCAGCTTCACTAAGAAAACACTTCCTAAATTGGGCATGGTCGACTAACCGCAAAGCAAAAGCACCACCACCTTTGCCCTCAAGAGCCATGAACAACCAGTCAGAAAACCCCAAAAAAGAAAGGAAGGAACAAAATACGATGCAAACCTTTGGACACACCATAAAATTGCAATGTACTCCAACATGCAACCATCGACACTTAGGAGCACCATGCACATGCGCCACCCCAGGCCACCACTCGCACCCAAACAAAGCCCACGAAAAAAACGTGAATGGCAAACAGCCCCCAACCACAATTGCGCATTCAGCAGCCCCCAACCACAATCATGCATGCAGCACCACTAAAAGCAAAACATCCCCATCCTTCCCACTCTAAGGAAGCACATACAGCAGGACTCCAACTATGAATGCAACTATTGGGACCCCCGACATGGTGAACTCCAAGAAAATCCACCAATGCGCCTCACCCTTAAAGTACTGCACCCACTGCAACTCGTGGGACAGCAAACTGTATTCAACTGAGAAAAGAAAAAAAAAACACAGGACTGCACTCACAAAGGGGCATTAATACCACCCACTACAACTACCTCACCACAATCATCACAAATACGGCAAGCTGCCACAAACCATCACAATGGACATGACAACCAAGCTGAGGCAACAGCTCACACAAACCCCCATGGAGGACAAACTGGCAACCACAGCAAAAGATTTCACCACCGTGCACAACCCAATCCTTCCTGACCTGCCACAGAATCCTGCAACCCCACAGTCCCAAGCAACAGGCAACAAAGAGATCTTAAAAAAACAAAAAAAAAAACAAATAATATCTCCTATACCAGCCACCTGTATCCTACAATCAAAGCCCACTAGCAACCTGAGGCCTACCTATTCCACAGGATTACCTACAGGTTGTCTCGGACATAAGCTTGCCTTAGCAAGCTCATGCCAAAATGTGATTAATTCACATTCTCTTATTCTGTTAGTAACTCAGGTTAATAGTACTGCCATTTTAGACATCATTGTCTGATTATTATTTATAAATTTGCCCCTGATTCTAATGAGAAGTGGTAACTGATTTGTAAGGAATGTCTTAGAGGCAAAATTATGGGGAATCCTGCCATTGCTGGCAACAGTTATTGTTTTATGGGGGGGGGGGTAGATATGAGTTCTTAATTTATCAATGCTGTTTTTTATTTATTATTATTTGATTATTTCTACTGATTAGACTTTCAATGAATGCTACACTGTTTGGGGGGTTAGTGGAAGCAAAAGATATGGATTCTTAATTCATCAAGGATGTTTTTATCTATTATTTGTTGATTATTACTTTTACTAATTGACTTGGATTTTCAATGAATGCTACACTGTTTAGTGGGAGGAAGAGATAAGAATTCTTAATTCAGCAAGGCTGTTTTTATCTATCAGTTTTTGGACTTTCAATCAATACACCCCAGGATTCTCTAATCCTTCGTGTAAGACTAGATTAGTTTTACACGGAAGAGCCAGTCTAAGAGTAAGACGGCAGTGTGCCATGCATATTAATGAGGGCATGCTGCCTCAACTCTAAGGCTAACATGGAGCATGCACGAGTGAAGGGGGCATGTCGGACTGCCGAACAGTCCAAAAATCCACGCCCCTGCAAGTCTGACACTTGGAAAATGTCTACTTACATGAGCGAGTCCGCTCAAATGTGTACATACCCAACACTACACTCCCCCACATTCTAAACCCCTGTACAATTAAAAATGTAAACATTTTTTTTTTTATTATTTCTGATATAGCTGCCCGTATTTGTGCGTGTTTGCACGGGTTTGCCCATTGCTTAGCTACAGTTAGCAGTTTAGACACCGAAGAGGATAATAAGAAACTTATATGCAAATTCAGTGAAATAGCAATAGCGTAGTGTTAGAGCCTTCGCACAAAGAGGAGGCATTCCCGGTTCGAGTCCCACCACTCCCCCCTCTATTTTCTGTTTGAAATCTGTATTTAAAAATAATTCCTGACATTTATTATTTAAATTTTTGTAAAAAGCATTGAAATGGCCTATGTAGTAGTGAATGAATTTTATCTATATATATAAGAAGGTGAAATGGTTATGCATACTGAAGGATGCATGAGTAACGTATCTTAAGCAATGTGAAGCACTGCTAAGCAAAGTTTACCAGTATTAAGCATATTTAAATGTAATTGCTCATAGCTGAGCACTACGTTAACTAGCGCAATAGTTTTGTGGTGTGCCTTCAGCTGAGTTTTTTCAAAACTGGCCAATCACAAATAAGTGTGGGAAATGAGGCATATTTAAGCTCCATAGGCAGGAATACTTGCCATAACTGGTTGTAGCTCCCATCTGCAGGCAGCATGGCCGGTGCTGGAGAGGGCTCTCGATTTTGAGCGCAATGTTGGGGCATTGAAGAGTCAAAAGTAATGGTTTGGCTCCTTGTCCATAATCATGAGGATAGACTCCTGCGGGGCCAGTACCAGGGCACCCAATACAAAGCGGAAGCCTGGAACAATCTAGCTCATGAACTCACCAGTGCCACAGGCATCCCTCAGACTGGTGAGCAGGTCAGACACCACCACGCAGACCTGAAGAGACACAAGGAGGATCAACTGGACCAGTGGATCCAGGAGGCCCATGGGATGGAAAATGCCCCAATACTGAGTAAGTAGCCATGGAATTAAGTATGTAAGAATTGCTATTCTAGTCTATACTATGGATAGGTATGTCTCAATATCACTTCATTTACTTCACAGCTGCAGGTGTCCATGCTGCGAACCAGCAAGCCTATGCAGATAGGCTACTAAGGCTGCTCCACCAGGCAGGTTAGTAATTATTCTGCATGTACTGTTATATAAAATAAATGAGAGAGCCTCTAGAAAAGTGTTTTAAGTCTTTAATAAAGGTATAATTCCTGGAGTGTGCCTGTGTCATTTTCTTTGATATGTTGTACTCTTGCATTATAGAAATAGTACTGCTGTATTAAGCGCTGTTAACCCACACTTGGGTAGGCCCATATAAAGTGGATGAAGGGAGTGCCAGTAGCTTTTAAGCATATTTACAGTCCTCAATTGTTGGTTCATGCCCAGCATGTACAGGTTAATCTGGCACATGAGTAGCTTGGTATTGTGTTCTCCAGAAATGTCAGTGTGCTGCCAGAAATGTAGGGAGCTGTTAACATATAACTGATAATTTTACCTGAACATATCTAGATAATTATAGGAAAGTAGAGCTGTCAGTGTACCATCTCAGCAGTAGTGTGTCTGAGCAACTCACAAAATATGTAGCAGTAACATCTGCATCTCGGACAGTTTGTATGTCAGATACAGCTCATGTATATAAAGATCTAGCAAAACCCATTTCACAATTTAAGGACAATTGGGTAGTGCAATAATACATGTAGGGGACATATAACTGCAGTTAATAGGAATGTAGTGTAAACTAGAAGGATATATAAGTTGTTAATGGAGCCATCGTTTTCCACCCTACTGTATGTGCATAAAAAATGCAATTCCACACCTCAGTGGGTATGTTTAATCTCAAAACATTTGTTGGGACATATGTTCTATTTGTTTATAAATATCTGCATTTATTTTGATGCATGTGCCCTGTTCAAATACCACTATATTGGTGGCCTGTTGCCATCAATTAAACCTGCATGTTGTTGTAATGTCCACTGTTGTTCTATATATGCATGTGTTATGCTTGCTGTTCAACTGTTGGAACTCTGATGTGTTGGGTTAATGGGAATACTTCTGCATGCTGTTATAACTAATTGGGAATGCTGTTGACTGTTACTAACCCATATTTTCATTAAATCCTCCAAAACATAGAATGTATGGGAAGGCCGGTCCCAGCGGACCCACCTGTCCCACCTCAGCTGGCGATGGCACCTGGCACCAGCAGGTCCAGTGCCCAGCCTGGGACCTCCTCCTCCATTGGCCCTGTGCCACCTTCGAGTGGAAGTGCTGCAGGGGATGGGGCTCATCCCCCTGTGCAAGTGTGGGCAGAGGAGGGCCACCTATCAACCTCCAAATGGTCCGGGCTGTGGTGCGTAGAGAGATCGAGCGTTCTGTCACTGATCCTCTATGCCAGCTTGAGGCATGAGTGGTGTGACTCACACATGAGCCTGCCCCTCCTATGCAGCCCCAAGCACAGCCACCCTCTGGGCTGTGAAGATGCAGTGGTGACTGCCCATGGGTGGGGATCTCAGTTCCACTGTTGCCATCTGTGGGCTCATGGGCTTGCGATTTCCAAACATCCTTCCCCGTCAATGGTGTTCACCCACCACATGTCATATTCCACCCCTGCATGGGTCTTGTTTGTCTTGTCTGTTTACCTCCCCACCCTACCTCCCCAAATATACCTACTTCCCCTACCCCATATTCCACTCTCACCTGAAAAAAAAAGGGCAATCTGCTCCCAAAAAAAAATACGCCCCATACATAGCTGCCCATTTTGAACACATCCGCTGGACACATAAAATGTAATTTAATTGGCAGTACAACATACTTTGTTGTCCTCACCCCTCTCTAAGGGGTGGAAGGTTTCATATTTCCCTCCAAATTTATTGCATATACACAGCTGTTGCTGTTAAAGAAATGGGCAGCCATGGAACTTCCCTATACCTGTCCTGCACATCCCGAGCTGTTTTCCCTGCTGTCTTTCCCTCTTTGTGCCCCTTTTTCACCACTTTCCTATCTCCCCATTTTCTTTTCTTTCAAAGAAATGAGCGTGGGGGTTAGTGGGAGTAAGCACTTTTAAGCAGTAGTTAGGTTTGTGTGAGTGTGCACATTGCTAAGCATTGCGCAAACCCACGCAAACCCGATTACAACTGCTTAAAAGTGCCTTAGTCACTCTGTATGTGAGGGCCCTTGTTCTGCTCAGCAGCAAACTAAAACACCTCTGTCAGTCTTGAACCTGGGACCTTGTACACACTACACTGCATGAAGTACCACTAAGCCACAGTAGATATACAACAAGGTGGTGCTGAAATAAATATATCCTTCATCAGAATGGCTGAATGTAAAGGAAAAATAGGAATGCCATAACACACAACTTGTTCTGTGGATCTTTACCAGCAGTTGTTGTGGTATTGCATTACATGACTGTGATAGGAGAAGCAGCCATTCTAGCAGGAAATAATGTTACAGCAGCACTTTACAACCCCCACACAGTATCAAAGTAGGAAAAACACTGGCATATCTGATTCGGGCAGAGGCCATACCTCCCAACTGTGCCTAATTTTCAGGGATGTTCCTGATTTTGAAACAAATTTTAGCTGTGTCCCTCTGAATCCCTCTGAAAAGTACTGATGCTGGCCAGAAAGGTGGTGAATTACACTTAATGAATAATGACAATAAGTAAGAGTTAGACACTGCTTGTACTTCAGAAAAGGTGTATTAATCCATATGCTTTGGTTCTCTCAAATTCTCAACTTAATGGCACTAATATTTTAAAGGTGTACCTCACTTTTACCTACTTTTTCCTGAGTCTGTTCAAATATGTACCTGAGTGTTTGAGAGGCATTGCAGAGGCAGAAACACACAGGCATATCAGCTTTTCCACTGTTACACACTGTGCAAATAGCTTTGGAAGGAGTTCCAGAAGCATACCCTTATGTAGGAGTACAACACTGAAATACCAAAGGATGCAGCTATGTACTGGTAGCAACCAAATGTAACAATGCCATTGTTCCAGTGCTGAAAAGACCAGTGTGGTGCACAGACAAAGGATAGCAGGCTAACCTCTGGCTACCATGTGGATAGGTCCACAGTTGGGAGCTACGCAGACGGACCACTTGCCTTGATAAACTAACAGGTACACAGCAACCCTTTAAGTCCAGCAAGATAAAATTCACACAATAATACATAATGCTCTCTGTACTTCTGCACCCCTACCCAAATGTAGAATATACCTGTGTGTTCAGGGTCTACCAAGGATGTAGGTAGGCATACTCAGTACTGAAATTTGTCCAGTTTTCTTGAGCAGCCTGTGCTAATGTCAGCACTAAAAAAGCACAAACTGTTCAGAAGTGAGTAAATTAATATTCACAGTATAGCAGTTCACAAACAATTAATGTGCCAAAGGAATACATCTCAATAACTAGTTTTGTATGGCAGTTAATTGTACAATTAGAAAAGAAAGTACATACTCCCATGTATCTTGGGTTAGCATTTTGAGGAGTGAGTACAATTCTACACTGACAAGTGTGTATTAGAAGCAGCAACATTCATGTCTGAGTACAACATTTAAATTACTGGCTACACCCCTGGCTTCAGATATAAGAACTATACCAACCTTCTGCCTTAAACAATGATGTCCACAGCAAACAAACATGATTCCCATCTTGGAAAGCTGAAAGGGCCACGCCTAACTGAGTTAGCAATTTATAGCATTGGGTTGCTATGACAGTGATTACTGCAATTACCACACAGCAGGCTGCACGCAATTAGCAAATGGTGGCCACCAATTGGTGCAGAGGCCATCACATGCACATGTACAAAGACCTATAAAAGCAGGCTGTAATTGCTGCCAACAAACTCAATCACTCTATTGCAGAGACTGAGAGAGAGAGAGAGAGAGAGAGAGAGAGAGACAGTGAAAAGCAAAAGGAAAAAGAAAAAGAAATAATACCAACTCATACAAAGGAAAGGTATGTAACAGATATGTATCTACTGGCATGTAGTAGATGTTTTTAAAGAGTACTCTACATAATGTGAACCATTCATATGTGGCAGCAGTACTTATCTATGCACAGATGTCCTGCTTAACTACTGCCATGGAAAATTCAGTGTGTACCTGTGGG
The DNA here is from genome assembly GCF_019279795.1 of Protopterus annectens. Taxonomy (NCBI): domain Eukaryota; kingdom Metazoa; phylum Chordata; order Ceratodontiformes; family Protopteridae; genus Protopterus; species Protopterus annectens. The sequence goes on along the minus strand of NC_056748.1, from coordinate 333,305,877 downwards.
CAGTGGGACATAACTGTGAAATGTGTAGCTCAGCATTAAATGTCAAACATTTGATCCATGTTATCTGTGTTCTGTACAGTACTGTGGCCAATGGCTGTTTGGGGGATTAGCCCAAACATTTATATAAACATGGGTGTGACAGAGTAACACATGCATGATAGTCATATTAAAGTGTAGCTTAGCATTGGCAACTACTGTACCAGGCTAGTATGCTAAAATAGCATTTGGAGCTATATATACCCCCTCTAATGTTACTGTGTGTTCACATATGACACCTGTTCATGTTGCAGCAAGGCCCAACAGTTCAGCTGTGAGGTCCAGGGACTTATAGCAGTGTGGACCTTGTGTGTGTATGGCACACACATATGGAGATATATATATGTGTCATATATATTAACATCTGTATATGTGCATAGAGCAAGGGACATATTGCAACTGTTTGTGAAGGGTGAACATATATATGTTAGTGAAGGTTGTTATGTGCATATTTGTATGTAGGTTTTAGTGTGTGACAAACAAGACAACATACAGTGCTGGTATATGACATGTGGTGGTTAAACACTGTGGGTGTTTTGTTCAGTTTGCAATGTTGCAGCAAGTGAGGCCTGCTAAAGCTACCTGGGCTGTGAACACTTTCAATGCATTTCTCACAAGACTGTGCGATATTATTACATTACTGTATACCTCACATCGTTTGTATAATTGATATTCCCACTATGAAAGGTGGACTGTATATGTGCCTATATGTATATGTATATGTACACCAATGGATATGTATATGTATGTGTATATATATATATATATATATATATATATATATATATATATATATATATATATATATATATATATATATACAGAGACAGAGAGAGTCATATATACTCCTATGCACCCACATCTACTTGTTGCAGTAGATTCTATGTAAAGTTGACTGATTGTGATGGTCAATGTGTTGGTGAATATGTCAAAGATGTGTATTTGTGGGATAGCTTAGTGGGAAGCTGTTTCTGTCATGGTATTATGGGTCCTTGCTTTGATCCCAGCAAAAGCTGTGTATGCTGTTGCTAGGCAGATAAAACACTATGTCATACAGTCTGATGTAGTCCCTTGGGGTTAACTGGGGTGTGTCATTGGAGGCTAAAGCACTACATGTATGCTTATTGATTGGTACTGATGCTGAATCCAAATCCTGCATGTACTGTAGTATTACTTGAAGCTCTGGGCTTAAACAGCAAAGTATGGTGTATGTCCACATTGCTTGGAACCACTGTTTTGTGTGGTCCCTGTAGTCATCACAGATTACATTCCTCAAGCTTAAGGTTTTGTAAGTACTGACACAAAGTACTGTATGGTACACACATAAAGCTTATCTGGGTTGCCATACCTTTGTGTCTTGTAATTATGTCTGATGTGTGTGTGGGTATGCCTGTAACATGTCCTCTGTCATATGTGTGTTACAACATATAACTGCTTATTTAGCAACATTTATAGTTTACTACAGCAGTATGGCACCTATATTCACAATTGTGCACATATTTTGGCCACTGGTTTACCATCAACAAGTTGTGTGGTATAATGGTAATACTGTAACTGGACCTTACAAACATTGCGATGGATGACATATTTCTTTATGCATTGGCTTTATCTATATCTGCTGTGGCTAGGTGGTACATTGGGTTACATACAGTGTGCCAGGTACTTTTGTATAGTCTTATATAGTGATTTTATTTTGTTGCTGTGCAGAACATGGTTTATTATATAGGGCGTGCCAGGCACTTTCAAGCAATTGTGGGGTGAGCACTGATAAGTGGTAGTGAAAGTGTTTAATCTCAGTCAGCTAATAGGTTGCTATATATGGCAGTTCAGTGATATCTGTACTGTATAATGTTACATGGGCCATATGACTTGCTCATACATATTTTTTCTTTATGTCTTCCAGGGATCATGGCACACCATAGAAATCCTAGATACAGTAGTGCTGAAGATGAGATTCTTACCAGCTGTATGATTCAGCACTACAGCCTACTATTCTCCAGAACCAGCCAAGACCAGAAGGAGCATACTGCAATGTGGCAAGATGTTGTCTGGAGGCTAAATGAGGTAGGCTTGCATAACCGGACATATGAGCAGGTATGCCACCACTGCAGTGATCTACTTAGACATGTCCATCAGCGTGCTTCTGATGTATGGAGACAACAGCTTGCAACAGGTGGTGGGATTAACATCCACCCCCCCTCACCAGAGTGGAGGAGCTGCTCCTGAGCCTGGTGGCACCTGCCCAACAACAACAACAGCAGACATTTACCCTGATTGAGGTTGGAGCCACCCAGCAAGAACACATGAAACATGCATGTAACATGGCATATCTGTCGACTACTGTTACCTCTATTGATAGATCATGCATATGTGAGATGTGTACTGTGTATTTAGAAGATGTGGAGCCTGTTGTTGTGCAATACTGATCATTTGGAATATAATCTCTAGGCCTGTGAATGTAAACTGTTCTACTGTAAGATTGCAAACTAACAGTAGCAATGCCACAGTTGTCGCCACTGACAAACTGTCTCATATCTATGTAGGTCCCTCTGGTGTGACAGCAAGGCAGCGGACAGATGCTGGTGAGTGTGTTCTACATTTATTATTGCAAATTAAAAGTGCATGTCATAGTTAAGGTGTAGGCCATGTACAAATGTAACACACCTACCCATAATGCATGCTGTGCATGTTTGCTGTGAGACCATGCACATCTCACTGATGTGATTAGCTGCCTCAAACACATGCAATACACAGACCATCTCAAACAAATGTAGCTACACTGTGGTGACCATTGGATAGGCAGAGTCGATACACAACATGCACATAACATACACAACTATGCCATACACAGTACATGTTAACATGCTACACATGAAGGATTCACAAACCCTCTGTAAAGTCACACTCCAGTATCCCAAATGTCATCCACACAGCACACATAATATACCTGAGGGGTAGAGGCCTGTCATGGGGCAGTGAAACACTCTGCAACACACAACACATTCATGTTAGGCAATGCTCCTTATTGGCCTTCTTACAAACCCATGTAACAACTGGTTGTGAAATGGTGAATTTAGCCATGGTAGTGCAGTTCCAGTACAGCATGATAGGTGCTGGTTTGGGACACATTTGTAGCCTTGAGTGACCACATGATGCTTCATGATGATGGCTTATGGTACTACACCCCATCCAGTTATTGTAACCACAGTACTACACATAGCTTTCACTGCTATACACCTCAATGTTGTGTGTGTGCAAACATATGCACCTGTAAACAATATGCATACCAATCACCATTTGCACAACTGACACATATATGTCTTGTGATGCTATTGAGTGGCTAGGTCATATGACACACATTGGGTATGTGTGATGTTTAAATTTGCAGTTGTGTTTTAGCATGCCATGTCATGGATGACACCGGCATGTCCACAATATGATCTACACTCTCCATAACTACTGTACTTTGGGAATGTGGACCAATGGTATTCCATCAGTTATACATGCACCATTGATCTTGTGTGTATACACATCATGCATGAGCTGAAACTGTGTCCACAATTATTTGCTAAAGACACAGAGGCTCTAATCAGAATTGGATATCTATGTGACACACAGATACACATCCAGCCATGGTATGTAGACCTGTGAGTGATGGTGTACAGTACATTACAGAGTTTTGAATACTTGCACAGCAATGTTGTGTCCATGTATGCATTGTGTTCCAGGGGGAGGCCAATCACCGAACAACAAAACACATGCATCAAAGCCATGTATACTGTTAGTAACAAGGACTGTCTACACTTGCACTGCATGCTGTTGAGTAACACATGTCCTGCATGCTGACATGTGTGATATGACTGTTTTGCTTGTGATACTGTACCCCACCATCAACTGCTATTGAGTATGTTCTGAGATTACTGGTGGTGTGTGTGTGTGTGTGTGTGTGTGTGTGTGTGTGTGTGTGTGTGTGTGTCTGTGTGCTTTAGTGACGAGTGTATTTGTGTGTGTGCATGTGTGCATGTGTGCATATGTGCATGTGTGTGTGTGCATGTGTGCATGTGCATGTGTGCATGTGGTCTGACATCATGTACAGGTCTTAAAGTGTGTTTCCTGTTTCCCCTATCACAGGTGCTGATGTGGGGCTGGTTCAGTGCAGCAGGGAACCTGATGTCACTGACACAGATAGTGATAATGAGGATAGGTGTGTTGAGGCACAGGCAGGTTTGTCAGGGTCTGTTGTTGGGCCACCAATTGACAGTACACAAGTCTCCACCCCATCCATGCACACAGTCATACTGCTTGTACATCTATCATCACCAATGCCCTTAGCAGAGGGACAGTGTACAGTCGGCACTGGCCAGGACAGTGTGGTATCTATGGCACATTCATCAGGACAAAGCAGCCATAGACAGAAGTCTGGAATGGTACCACATAGGCAGATGCCCAGGGGTTCTCTTCAGAGCACTGCTGGTCATCATACCCCTGGCAGATGTGTCACAACTCTTACAACCACAAACATGTTCAAGGCTGTCATGGAGGCACAGGTATGTATGGAGCGGTACACCAGACAGGGACTAAGGGCACAGAGGGTTCATAACACCTCTGTAAATGACAGTATCCGTGACCTAGCAGGTGCCATACGTAATTACACTGAGGTCATTGATAGACATTGGGGTGAGACATTAGATGTCCTCCACAATGTCATGTCCATGTGTCAGGACAGTGTGGGATAATTGAGACAACGTGGACGTATCCCAGTAATATCATCAGCTGGCAGTCGCTGTGGACACCCATCAAGTCATAGCCGCGCCCGTAGTGCCAGTACCAGCCCCAGCAATGTTGGGGAGGCTGTTCATAGACCATCCTAGAAGACCGTGTGCACATGGATCTGGCCAGTCCCAGCAGGGACCTGGATCCAGTGGACATATGTCAACCTCTGAGGATAGTACCAAGTCTGGATTAGTACCTGATACTGTCTGTAGCACCCCTGCCAGGCACAGGTCCCATATCCATGGCCAGAAACGGTGATCTGTAAAGCCTGCCAGGTACAGTCTGTAGTTGTCCCACAAATCCCTGTATATGGCAGCCACATGGTGGAACTGTGTGCATGCAGACACACGCACATAAACCAGACACCTAGAGCAAATATATACCCGCACACATTACATCCACATTGGCCCATAACAGTACTCTTGACCCTCACACACACACACGTCAATTGTATGGCTCAGTGTAGGCCTCTGGCAAACCAACAACACACCCTGTGCATATGATGAAACCTGTGCCACCTCCTGTCATCTGTAACATTGATGCAGGCACAGGATAACGTGGTGCTGATGCACAGGGTGACTTTATTACAGTATAGCAATGTTTTAATGTGTAGCATGTTGTCAGCAGTAAAGTGTAATGATATTCTTGAAGGTGTAGCTGAGCAGTCATGATGCATTAAAGCTAGAATTATCAATGTAGTATTGTTTACACCAGTGTTTATTCCAATTGTGTTTTGTCTGCCCATGTGCCACTTGGCTGATGTGTGTAGTTTTGTCAGCATGTGTTATAGAGTGGACAGTAAGTGTGGGATGTGTGCAGCACAGATTTGCAGGTGTACATTTGTGAACATGGTTGAGGTGCACTGTCTGCATGTACGTGCATAGTGGACACATGGTCAGGGTGACATGCCCTGTATTAGACAGTGTTGACACTCCATAGTTTCTATTGGTGGCCAGTATGCATTGTACTACACACATTGTGGAATGCGAGTACACGTCTGTGTATGACACGGTTTGACACTGTGCTGTGGGTGATACTGTTGTTACTATCTGTCATTGGTTTGCATTCTGGTAGTATACATAACTTCAACAGCCTGCCCATAAACAATGATGGCTTGACAACTGACACACAGATGAAGGACACACAGTAACATTTGCAGCCTTCAAGTACTATTCTATGCCAGTAACAAGTGGTATTCACCTGCACTCAGTCCTGGGACCACTCCTATTTGGCATATAGCTTTCTTAGGTACAAGCAAACACAGTAGGGATATGTCTGGCCACGTTTGGCAATGCATACTGTGGGCTATAATGCATTCTCCAGATGACACACACATCCTCCAAAAGGGTATCATACAGACAGATACCTGGTGTCAATCCCATGCTGTAAAGCTATAAGCCAAATAAAGCATAGTCATCCACTTTTACAAAACAATAGTATCCCCAGAGTACCACATAGGTAGTAGCCTCCAAAATGTGGAACAGGTACCGATGTATACATAGAGCCATGTATTAAGTAATTTCTCCTTTGATAATCACATTTCCAAAGGGTTTTGGAAATCCCTCTGTAGATCACATGAGCAATAAGAGGTCTGCATGCATATCCATAATAGTTGTTGCACACCTATAATAAATAGCCATCTTTGACAGACTTTACTGCTTTTGAACAGGTTTCAAATGTGCCTCAGGCATAAACCCTCACTCACACTATTCAATAGAAATTGTAATGAGTGTATGTGAAACGGATGACGTAGGGCAGGGATCACTGCAGTGGCTAGGCTTGTCACAAGCATACAGATGTGACCTAAGGTCTGGAAAGCGGCATTACACTCTGGAAAAGATAACAGATGTGTTCATGGAGAAAGCAGGGTTCCCACCTATGAAATAATTGAAGTCACATTTATGTATATGTATTTGCCACACAGCTACCTGACATGTATAATGCACATACTGTTGTCATTGTGATATGTCATACAGTAGTAAAAGCAAAACCCATGACACATTGACCAACAGTGTCACACACGTGGAGCACACACACACACAGTCACCAAGTGCAGGGTTGAAACCCCTACCTAACTACTTTATGATATTACAGCAGTACACATTTACATGACGTACTATACACATTACTGGGAGTTCTCCTTTCCACAGGTATATTTGTAGGATGGTGACATCATCAGACTTGACAAAGATGAGTATACCACTTTTAAGGTGTTTCAGTAGTCTCCAAAAAGATTGCTCCTCTCCAAGGAGACAAATGCACACAATTGGCAAGTTCAAGATGCAAACCCCTATCTAACTACTTTATGATATTACAGCAGTATGAATTTACAAGACACGTTGTACACATTACTGGGAATTCTCCTTTCCACAGGTATATTTGTAGGATGGTGACATCATCAGACTTGACAAAGATGAGTATACCACTTTTAAGGTGTTTTAGTAGTCTCCAAAAAGACTGATCCTCTCCATGGAGTCACACACACACACACACACACACACACACACACACACACACACACACACACACACACACTCTTACACAGTTGGCAAATGCAGGATTCAAACCCCTACCTAACTACTTTATGATACTAGAGCAGTACACATTTACACTACACACTATACACATTACTAGAAGTTCTCTTTTCCACAGGTATATTTGTAGGATGGTGACATCATCAGACTTGACAAAGATGAGTATACCACTTTTAAGGTGTTTCAGTAGTCTACAAAACAATTGCTTCTCTCCAAGGAGACACACACACAGTTGGCAAGTGCAGGATTCAAACCCCTATCTAACTATGTTATGATATTATAGCAGTATGCATTTACACGACACGCTATACACATTACTGGAAGCTCTCCTTTCCACAGGTATATTTGTAGGATGGTGACATCATCAGACTTGACAAAGATGAGTATACCACTTTTAAGGTGTTTTAGTAGTCTCCAAAAAGATTGCTCCTCTCCAAGGAGACACACACACACCTACTCTTATACAGTTGGCAAGTGCAGGATTCAAACCCCTACCTAACTACTTTATGATATTAGAGCAGTATGCATTTACACGATGAGCTACACACATTACTAGGAGTTTTCCTTTCCACAGGTATATTTGTAGGATGGTGACATCATCAGACTTGACAAAGATGAGTATACCACTTTTAAGGTGTTTCAGTAGTCTTCAAAAAGGTTGCTCCTCTCCAAGGAGACACACACACAGACACTCTCATACAGTTGGCAAGTGCAGGATTTAAACCCCTACCTACTTTATGATACTTGAGCATTACACATTTACACGACACACTATAAACATTACTGGGAGCTCTCTTTTCCACAGGTATATTATACCTTAACCTTGTCTATAGTTCTGGTGACTGCTTCAATGATGTCCATCAGGTTTAGGAGACATGATCTGCCTTTTACAAACTCAACATGGTTGTGGTCCAGAGTTTGGAGATTACCAATGTCTTTTTTTATAAGTTATATGATGATATATTCCATGGCCTTGCAGAGCAGGCTCATCAGGCTAATGGGGCTCTAGTTCCTGGGGTCCGTGGTGGCTCCCCTCTTGTGTAGTGGGATAACCATCGCTGTGTGCCATTCAGCAGGCAGAAAGCCTGAGGTGAGGCTATGATTGAACATGGTACGTAGGTGTGGTGCCTGTTCGTTCTGTAGTTTGTGTAGAACACAGTCTGGGATGTTATCTGGTCCCATGGATGCTGTGTTCCTGGCTTTGGAGAGTGTTTTTTACCTGTGCAGCCATGATGACAGCAACTTTGCAGTCTTCCATTATAGAGATGTGCTCTTTCATGGGTGAGAGGGGGGTAAAGTTAGCACTGATCCTATCTGCCAGGATGTTGGCAATATCAGTTGGGTCTGTATATTTAGTGCCATTGTGCTGTAACTCAGAGCAGATCTGAGTATTGCCATTGAGATTCTTGACATAGCTATAGAATGCTTTGTGGTTGTCTTTAGAATCAGTGTCGATTTTGTTTTCATAACTAGCTTTGGAGGATTTTATCAGGGATCACAGCTTCTTACTGATGTTGACCATGGAGCTCCTCCCCTCATGGGATTTTACCCTCTTTTGCAACAGTTTCTTCCTTCTGTTGTGCAGTTTGTTTATGACAGGGGAACACCGGATTGGCTTCCTTTTCTTGGAGGATAGCATCTTGGTTCTGTTTGGGATAGCATGATGCATGCAGTTATGTAAGTGCTTATAAAGTGCAATTGTGAGGGATTCAGTAGTCGTAACTGTATTGTCCATCTGCATGGGTGTCCTGCAGTTCAGCACTTCTGTCTTAAAAAGCATGAAGTTGGCTTTGGAGACATTTTTTAACATGGTTTCCTTAATGGGGTGTGGGTCCAGAATGTGGATATGTAGGGTAATTAGCTTATGGTCAGGTGGGACCAATGAGGCACTGACTTCAGGTGTGGAACACCGGTCATGCAGGACAAACCAAACCCCATAACCAACACAAATAACCACAAAGTGAGCTAAATGCTACTCATTGCCAGAAGTCTCAGCCTCCAGATGCACACACTCGAGGCACTTCTCATTATGGAGAATATTGATATTTGTGCAGTAACAGAAACCTAGTTCAAGGCTCCAGACAGCACACCAGCACTAACAGGATACTACTCATTCCATACCTTCCAGCATCAGAACCTGAATCATAGCACATAGGGTGAGGATATATCCATATTCATCAAGGATACCTACACCTCTCTCTACATGCTCTCTACAGGATATGTACCCATAGAATGTTGCACAGCAATGTTCTTCACACTCCACAGGGGTGGGGCCACAAAAACCCCTTGGCATTCATGCTCTATGAGCCTGACAAGTGTCTTCTGCAAGGCAATGGAGCCAATCATAATGGAAGTCAACAATACAGAGATTAGGAACCTTCACACAGTTGAGCACACCCAGTTTGGCTTCGTCAAATGCAGACCACGCCTCCTGAACTCGGAGAATTTCTTTGACAGTTACCCAGGCTACAGATGATTGAAATGAGATCAATACAGCCTACCTATACCTCGCTAAGGCCTTTGACACCATTCCCCAGTCAGGTATCATAGATGAACTCACCAACCTGGCCATGAATCCATACATCACAAGATGGATTGCAAACTGGCTCACAGATAGATCCCACACATTAAGAGTTGTTGGCTACATGTCCGACTCTACACCGGTAATGACTGGTGTCCCCCAGGGTTCAGCCCTGGGGTCCCTCCTGTTTGGTATAGACTTCTCAAATGTACATGCCAACACAGGAGGGTTGTGATTGACTAAGTTTGCTGGGAACTGTAAACTGTTTGCCATAATAGATTCCCCGGAAGACAGAAATATTCTCCAGAAGGGACTCTATGAGACAGATGTGTGGTGTCAGAATCATGGCCTCAAGCTCACTGTGGAGGAATGCATAGTGATCCTTGTTGTTGAAAACAAAATACCCACAAACTACCACATAGGTGTTACCTCCTTAAAAATGACAAGGTGATAAGGGATCTGGGGACACATGTAGATAGTCATCTTTCCTTTGACAACCATGTTGCCAAAGTGATTGGGAGATCCTATGTGGCCCACCTAATCAACAAAGGGTTTACATCAGGATCCAAAGAGGTAGTGTTGGCACTCTACTCTTACGTCATCAGACCCATCATTGAGTACAGTGCACCATTTTGGATGTACTCGACTTAGCATATCCAGCAGCTGTAGAGACCACATCGATACCTCACCAAGAGGATTACTGGCCTCAAATAGTTGTGTTATGCAACACAACTGGTAAAACTAAATCTGTTCTTCGTTGCATACCGCCTGCTCAGAGGCACACTCTGCCTAACATACAGAGCCATGTCCAACACATAACTGTTGAACATGCTCCATCTACAGATAACAACATTGAGTCACCCTACACATTCCAGGGATATGAACCTCATCACAACGATGAATACAACATGCTGGTGGGATAGAGTACCATCCCAGACACTTGCCTTACTGTGGAACAGAGTCCCAATGTACATCAGACAGAACCCCTCACTGACACTCTTCAATTGGAACCTTGATGAGTGGATGGGAAACAGACAATTCATGCCAGGCATCACATCAGCAGCCCCACTAGAAAGGGGCTTAGAGTACTAACTATTTGAACTAGGCCTTGGGAGACTACCCAATGGTGTGGTGAAAGCTGCACAACTTGTGTACGCTGATATATGCCTTCATGGAGATAGTCTACTACATACCTATGTGACAGGTACATGTCTACAGATAGTAGATGTGTACTTCATTTTACAGTCATGTTGTACAGCAGGCACATGGACCACATACACTGTAATGCTTACAGATACTGGTGGCTGTTATGTACAGTGGGAGAGATGTGCACTTCATGTCTTTCGTGCCATTGGGATGTGTGCTGGGTGGGACAGTCCTAGATGGCTCCCTGTCATGGTCACCCTCTTGCACACATCTCTGCCCATCCATCTTTGGCTGTGTTCCCCCTACATATATACATATATATATATATATACGTACATAGGTAGGTAATAGGCTATCTGCCTGAAGGCATATATTAGTATGGCCAGAGTGTGCAGCTATCACCACCCATGGAGTTAGTTTCCTAGGCCTCTGTGTAGTAGAGCTGATGAAGTGATCCATGGTGTGACAGTTCAGTTTCACATATACTCATCAAGGCTCCTTTGGAAGAGTGTCAGTGAGGGTCTCGGCTTAATATCTGTTGGGAGCCTGTTCCAAAGCAAGGGAAGTCTGTGAGTTAGTAATGTATCCCTCCAACATGATCTATTTAATGTTGTGATGATGATATCCCCAGAGCATGTGGTACAGTGAGCTTGGGTTTACTTCAGATAGAGCATGTACATCAGTTCTGCATTGGACATGGAACTGTCTGTTGGGTAGAGATCTCCTGAGTAGACAGTATGCAACAGAGTACAGATTGAGTTACATTCAGTCTTGTTGCATGGGGCAACTGTTTGAGGCCAGTAATCCTCTTGTTGAGGTACTTCAGTGGTCTTTCCAGCTGCTGAAGGTGCCTAGTCAAATTCATCGCAAGTGTGTTGTGGTACTCTCTGATGGGTCTGATGACTGATGAGTAGAGGGAACCTCCTTTGACCTACATGCAAAGACCTTGGCAGTTTGTGGGAACACACAGCATGATTTTCTAACGACTTTGTGAATGTGTTTCTGGAAGTAGAGATGACTATCCACATGTGTCCATAGATCCCTTATTATCATCTCCATATTTAGGGTGTTGGCACCTATGTGGTATTTGTATGACTGTAGCTCGAGGCCATAATTTTGACACCACATCTGTCTGACTGAGACCCTTTTTAAGGATGTCTCTATTGTCCCAAACATCGATTATGACAACTTTTTTGCAGGCATCCACAAACTTTGCTAAACATAGCCCTCGTGTGTTTGACTGTATTTCTGAAAAGTATACACCAGACAGGAGGGGTCCCAGCACTGGGCCATGGGGGACAGCAGTTGTTACCAGCTTGAACAGGAGAGCACAATTCTTACCTTGTGGGATCTATCTGTGCCCCAGTTGGCAATCCATCAGATGACATACATATTTATTCACAGGTTGTTGATTTTGTGGATACGACATGTGTCTGGGATGTTGGAAAAGGGCTTTTCAAGGTCTATGTGGGACGTGTGTAGCTCATTTCATTGATGTATGTTCTGGGCGACTGCCTTGAAAACAGTCTAGCAGATTTGGGAACCATGATCTGCCCCTGACCAAACCTAAATGGGTAGTGTTGGGTGTTTGTAGGCTCCCAATAGCTCTTTTTATGAGTTCCATCATGATGGACTCCATGGCCTTGCAGATCAGGCTTAATAGGCTTATAAGACAATAGTTCCCATGGTCTGTTGTGCACCAACACTTGTGGAGTGTGCCAAACGTTGCTGTAACCCATTGAACAGTTTCATATCCTGTACAGAGGGTGAGTCTCAACAGACTGTTCAGGTGCAGGGTCTGTTTGTTTTGGAGTTGATATATGACACAGCTACGGAAACCATGTCGTCCCATAGATGCAGTGTTTTTAGGTTTGGAAAGAGCTGTTTAACCATTGTATATGTGCTTTCTGGGTTTTCACAATCTCCAGGTATGATAATGGGCCCTTTTGTCAGTGAGAGGGGGGTAAATATGTATGAACCTGTCTGACAAGATGTTGGCAATGTCAGTCATGTACATGTATTCATTTACAGTTTGCACTGACTCAGAACATATATGAGTTTACATTGATATTTATGACATAGCGAAAGAAAGCTTCATGGTTCTCTGTGGACTCTTTAACAATATTTTTGCCAGAACATGGACTGGATAATGTTAGGAGTGCTCATTGTTTATTGATGATACTGATCGGACATTTATTGATCTTCTTTAAATTTTCACTTTCTTTGAACAACGTAAGTACTTGTAGTACATAGTTTGATTATGACATGAGTCTAATATATTATATGGGTCTGTTTTCATACAACTGTGTGGGCAAGGCAGGATTGGAGAATAGTGACAAGTTTCTGGGGTAAGAACTGCAACTGCCAGATATGTGTGGCCCACTGCTGTACTCAGACATGGCCTAAGTGTGTGAGCATGCCCAGTATGACCTTTCAGTATGTTGTTGACTGACATTTGCTTTGTTTATTTGTGTGTGAGCATGTCCAGTATGACCTTCCAGTATGTTGCTGACTGAAATTTGCTAAATTTGTTAGTGTGTGAGCATGCCCAGTGTGGACATGTATACTATATGTGTGTGAAAAATCAAGTTGTTTTTTACTTCAGGGCTCACCTTTGTGTTATACATCGACAGGAAGCACACTGTGCCTGCAGGGCTTCCATGAATCACTTTACATAGACTTGTCAACATTTCTACATACAGGGGGGACAGCTATTAGTTGTACATTTCTACCCGGGGGGCACAACTGATTGTTACTGTGGGTGTACATAAAATGATGGGTTCACCTGACACTTATACACATTTGCTAGGCCTGCACTGCTATGTCAGGTACTCTATTTCAGTCTGTACCGTTGCCTATCGTACTGGCTTGAGGCATACTACTGTACTACAGATCTTAGCTTCCAATTTTACGTATATTAGTTTGTGACTTCATAGCCTACCCAACCCACATCACACTGCCTGGCCTGCTGTTATCTATCTGCATAGGCCTGGGGGGAAGTTACTCATATGCCTCTTCAGAGGGCATGAGTCTACAATTGACCTGCTGTGTCTGTACCAATGAAATGCTGCCATGGCTTAGTGGTTCAGTACTGTGACTATAGTGCACAGTATCCTGAGTTCGAGCCCTGTCACTGCTTTTTATTTTCCTGCTGGGCAGACCAGACTGCTTAAGGAACAGTAAAGCAGGTGTGAGTGTGTTTACCTGACTTTGCTCAACTTTGCCTAACTTTGCCCAACATTGCTCAATGTTGTGCTAGTTAGTGCGATGCGCAGCTCCACGCAATTGTGTTTAAATATGCTAAATAGTGGTAAAATGTGCTTAACAGTGCTTTATATTGCTTAAAATAGGGCAATCATGCCTCAGGTGGTGCTGCAAGGCTGCCTATGTTGGATGCACACAGTACACTCCCTATACATGTTTGAAAACAGGTAGTGTCAAGTTAGGCATCCCTTTTATTGTATGTGCGAGTCAGAGAGAGGTGTCATTTCCAGGGTTCCGCCGAGTCAGTGTATGTGCTATGCTTTGCCTCTTTGCCAAGGCCAAGGCATACTGGTCACGCCTCCTTCTGCCTACTGGGGCAGGCTCAGGTTGTTCCTCCTCTGAGTCACGCTGTGCCTGTGCAGGCCTTGGCAATGGTGGGGGGCTGTTTGGCCCTGCCCCATGCTGTTCCTGCTGCAGCTGTTTTCGCAGGATCATATTGTGTAGCATGGCACATACCATGACAATTTGGGTACATGTAGTTGGTGAGTACTGCAAGGCTCCACCAGATGTGTCCAAGCACGGGAAGACTTGAGCATCCCAAACACATGCTCAATAATGTTTCTTGTTTGTGCGTGTGCCTCATTATGGAGTTGTTGTTTGGATGTGTGTGCATTTCTGATGGGTGTCATCAGCCACGGCTTCAGTGCATATCCAGCATCCCCCACTAGGTGACCGTCAGGGATGTCTCCTTTGGCAAATCTCTGGAGTAGCTGCGTCAGATGCCAGATGTTGGAATTGTGATAGCTTCCAGGGCAGCCAGCACACACATTCATTATTATGCCCTGGGCATCGCACATGACCTGGCAGTTGATGGAGGGGAAGCCCTTGCGGTTGATGTAGACCCTACCCCACTCATCGGGTGGTGCTTTGATGTGTATGTGCGTGCAGTCTATTGCACCCACTACCACAGGGTATTCTGCTATTTGGTGGAAAAGATGCATATTGCTGGCCAATGCCTCACGGGAATTGGGGAAATATACGTGGTCACCGATATGTGCTGACATGGCATCCAGGAAGTGGTGCAGTACCCTGGATGCTGATGCCTGTGAAACCCTCATCATATCACCAGTTGGTCTCTGGAAGGTACCTGTAGCTAGTATTCGTAGGCCAACACATACCTTGGTATCCACTGGGATGGGTTCCCCTCTGTTGGTTCTTTGTGTGAGGTGTGGCCGGCACAGCTCAACAATTTGATGCAGGAGGTCTCTGTCCACTCTATAGTGCTCCACTATCTTCAGCTCATGTAGCCCCTGGTAGTTTACCCTAGGTCTGTACACTCTTCTCCGTCTCCTCACTGTGGGTTGCTCAGCTGCATTCACAACATCACCACCCTCAGCATCTTGCACATGTTGGTTTATGATAGCAATAGCAGCCCCTAACATTTTGTCTGACTTAAGCTTTTTAAGTTTTCACTCTTTGGAAAAAACAGGGTAGACTGCTGTTTGCAGAGTTTAAAGTGCTGGGCTGGGCTGGGCTAGGCTAGTCTACTGCCTGTGTAATTGGCTAATTCTGATATATTTCACCTGGCAGCTCTGCTAGTTCTCCTTGGTTAACTTCCTACTACTTCTTTTCCTTCCTTTTCCCTTTCTGTTTCCGCCCAGGGCAGCGCCACGCAAACAAGCACAAACACGCACACACGGGTGCACATGCGTGCACACGCTGTGTGCCCATTTGCAAGAAATTTCAGATATATCCACGGCGTATGCCTTTGGTTTCTTGTTTTCAGCTAGGACAACTGTAGACATGTCTCTTGCAATCCTGAGCAACTCAGGGCAAACACAAGCCACTGTGCTCCAATAAGCTTACAGTCTTTCAGACATACCCCCTCATGATGTCACCTATCTTCTATTCTACTTCTCCCCTACTCCTACACTTACACTCTAGGGACATGGCTCACATGCCGGGGAAAATTGGGATTCACTATCCTTATCCTCATTTGCATAGGATTGCCTACTAATGCTTGGTTACATCTCTCACACTGAGCTTCCCCCCTTAGCAACCACTACTCAGTGGCCATGTTGTTTTCAGCCTGCTATTTACCTGCATGGCAGAACAAGCTTTTAGTGAAAATGCCCATTTTTGGCTATTTTTTTCATTTTATTTAAAGAGATGCATGTTTGCGCGGCGCTGCGCTATGCTTAAACATTGGCAATCGAAAAAAAATGGCTTTTAAGGATTTACAACATTTGCAAATGCCAGTGGCCTTATATTTAGCCATTGGCATGCTTCCTCAACTAGATGCATCCTTTATTTGGAGCTATCATAGCTCCGTTTAGCTATTTGCAGAACGGTACTCCATTACCAATGGAGTACATTTCTACAAATAACACTACTCTTACTCAGGTTAGTGTTCCCTGGATCGCAAATTTACCTCAATTTGCATAGCTTTCAGCAGCAAATGAGGTAATTTGCATACCATAACACTGTCTGTGCAAGAGTAGCTTTAGAAGCTCTCATGCACACCCATGCC
Organism: Protopterus annectens; assembly: GCF_019279795.1. Lineage (NCBI taxonomy): Eukaryota > Metazoa > Chordata > Ceratodontiformes > Protopteridae > Protopterus > Protopterus annectens. Next base: position 333,289,133 of record NC_056748.1, on the reverse strand, counting down.
GGCTGTTGCTGGATCGCTCGGCAGACATATTGGCTGTCTGCCATCTTACACTAATCTTAGACTCCGTGCAAGCCTTCATAAATCTGGCCCACAATGTTGTTTTATAGTGGGGAGGAAATGTTATTAATCCATCAAGACTGCTTTTACCTATTATTATTAGTTGAATGAATGAATGATTAAATGAAAGAATGAATACATTTCCTTAAGGATTTTTCTGGGAATGGTTTGGTTGCAAGATCATTGTATTTTGCTGTGCTCTAATATATGTCAATTATTTTCCATTTGCACTGGTTCCTTCGTGGATGCAAATTTTACTGTAGAGCTTTTCTCTGACTTGTTGAACAGTACTGGTACATATCACGGCGGATCATAGCGAGGGAAGACAATTTCTTGAGAATAATAATACCACAAATTTTCATCATCAAATTTCATGCATGCATAACATGCTGATGCCCTTTATTGCTTAAGTGCTCATTAATAATGTGCATCAGAGAAACTGCATCTAAGTGGTCAGATCCTAGCATCACAAATGATTCTGTTTGCGTGTTAAAATGCCTTCCATATTTTCACTGACTGAAAATGTGAACTGTCAGATTTGAATTTAATGTTGATACAGCAAAGTCATATTATTTTTTTTTCCATTTATTTTACCATATAGTTCTGGATGCCTATGCAGTATCATACTTAAAGTAATAAATAAAATAAAAGTGATAAAAGAGTAGACACTCAGTTAGCAGGGTGGACTGAATAGGTTTCCTATGACAGATTTGGCTTAACATTTTACAAAGACAATAGACTGGTGTGGGAATTTCATATTAGCAGCATGCAATCTCATTGAGTCATCATTCATGTACTTGTCTGTGATTTGGCTTTGAGGTCACAATGGCTCATAACAACATCCCTGGGTGATTGCACAATATCAGCTATGCACACCTCTGAATGCTTGCTGCATTACTCACAAATGCCATATATATTACTATATTGTGTATGGAGCATAGTAGACAAGCTATTGTGGTATAACTTTTTTTTGCTGCTGATGGCATTTAGACTTTACCTGCAGATAGATGTGGATTGTATCAAATTTGTTATAAGCTAATATCTAGATAAGGAGTGTTGATTGAAAATGCTTTAAACATTCAATAAAACATCATGTTTTGACTTGCTGTTAGTCTCCTATGTTTTTGTGAAAACTTGTTGTCATGGTACCCCCCCCCCATTCAAAAATGTGCAGTGGGTGCCAATTAGGGTCATTCTCTGTGCTTCAAAAAGCCTAGCTACTCCTCTTTGTTAGAATATTTCAATGTTCAAAGCAATACTGTTGAATGCAAGAGGCCTTTTTCCTAAGATTAAATGAAATATTGTACACCATTTTACTATACTCTTAATTATGATATTTTTTCTTGCATGAGAGCAAAGTTGCAAGCAGACATTGAAGATCTTTGAAAACTTATTTGTATTTCTCTAGTATTATAATTTAGCACTTTCCACCAAGACAGGGGTAGGCATTTTTCCTAGCAGAAGGCTTGGTTGTGTAGTAGCTAAAAGTAAAAATAAATGCTTGGGAAATGGCCTCCACACCCAGAATAAACTTGTTTTAGGGGCAGTATACAACCCTAACCATGATGCACTTGCCTTTACAGTGTTATTTTTGAAGCAGTTACAGAATTCAGTCCCAACAATGTCCATATACTCCTTGCAAGTGATTTTAACGTGGTGACTTATTCAGCCACTGATTACTTTCATCCTAAGACTGAAATGTGTCTGAAATCCCAAAGTATTGTTAAAAAAGTATATGAGCATTTTAGTCCTCTGTGACCCCAGTAGGATATTATGTGTCTCAGAACCAGATTGCCCTTGCATCTCTTGATTTGGTTCACCAGCTGTCTTGATTTCTGGCTACTTTCCCTGTTATCTAGCATATCACAGGTAGAAGACCTTCCTTGCACATTGGCAATATCACAGTCTAGTCAGTGTCCATATTTTTGCTGCACAGCCTAATGAGGTTAACCAAAGGTAATGTTGCAAGAATACCAGTCAATTTATCATAGAAGAATTCAATAAATCTATTTTTCTGAATCCAGCTTAGCCCATGTCTCCTCATGGGTCTACTTCAAAACATTGAAATCTCAAAATATTGAACTTCAAAACACTGAGACCATAACATTGAAAACCCAAAACACTGAAAACTCAAAACAACGAAACCTCAGAACACTGAAACATTGCATCGCAAGATTGAACACTACAATGCACATGTAAATAACACCCCCTCCACCTATAACAACACCAAACTAAGAAACACACTTTTTACTATGTTCCTGCAGGGGGAAAGCCCCCCTGCACCCCCTCCCATAAATTTAATATACCAACTCCAAGATAGCACTATAGTGGAAAAAAGTTAATTACCTAACCTCTCTGTATTGCAATCACCATACAGAATGTAAGCATAATGTCTAAATCACTTACCTATATGGCCTAAAAACATGTACAGATTGGCAAAATAAACACTTTTTCCTTCTACTCAATTCTCCCAGCACTTCTCAGAACACTAACTTAACTTCCATGAAAGCAACACATCCATATTTTATATTCTGTATGGTGATCATGTTACAGTGGGGTTAGGAAATTAACTTATTTCCACTGTATTTTTGATCTAGGAGTTAGTATATTTAATTTTTGTTGAGCAAGGCGGCACAGCCTCCCAGATGGGGAGGTGCAGGGGGGACTTACTTTGGGGTTGTTATAGGTGGAGGGGATGTTATTTACATGTGCATTGTAATTTTCTATGTTATGATACACACTTTCAGTGTTTTGAGTTTTCATTGTTTTGGGTTTTCAATGTTTTGGATTTTTGATGTTATTGTTAAAATGTTTTTGAATTTCAGTGTTATGATATTTCAGGGTTTTGAGGTAGACCCCTCTTCGCACATGATGGGAGCCATGCAAATTTAGCTTGAAGACATCAACACAGCTGCTGAAACACAGTATATGAGAACAACTGATAGGGGAAATCAGAAATCAAAGAACCTAAGGACATCTTTGAGGCACAATTCTCAGAATCCAGCTGCAGTATCTTGGAAATTAAGATTACCTACAAAGATATTCCCTCTTAGAATCCCTTAGGAATATGGCCAATTTGATCCTAAAAAGAGTTTCCTCTACAAGTATGGGCCATACAAGTACTGGTAGTCAAGACAAACCCTGGGACAAATTTAGAATGTAGACAAAGACAAACTAATTGGCAGTTGTAGCTGTGTGGTCCAAGGAAAGCACACTGCACTCACTGAGAAACATTACGAGAACATTCTTTTGAGTATTATGGCAAAGTATACTAAGTTAGCATCGTCTAAGAGGGCAATCCAGTTCTTCTTTTTGTTAGATTCCCTAAAGCTTTCCTCTTTTGTTGCAGCCTTAAATTAATATATTAATATAAATTAATATTTTTGCAGGATTACATAATTTGTTAGTTACTCTTCTGATTTTCTCCTTATGCCCTTTTCACCAATATCTTTCACACTGGCAATATGCCATCTTCTCTGAAAGTGGTCAGAATAAAAAAGTTTGAAAATTACAGACTTATTTCCCTTAATATACATGACAAGATTTATGGAAAGTACTAATCTCATAAGACTACAATTCCTGTTGCCAAACTCAACATCCTTCCCAAGTTGTTTTTTTTATAAGTAAATTAAGCTTAGACCATTTCATTTATGTGTTATTAATATACAAACAAGCACAACTGAAATTTGCCAACTCAACAACAACTATACTTGTTGACTTCCAGAAGGCTCCCCATAGTCTATTCTAAATAACTTGAAATTCTCACAGTTTATACACACTGTGCACACCCTATAAAGAAATTCCATAACCAGAGTGCTGACAGACACCACTCTATCTCAATCATTTCTGTTAATGAGGCTAAATAGGAAGGAATGCACCCTTTCACCTTCTCTAGTTCTATGTATCATAGAACCCTTAGGGTAGGCTATCAGGAGTCAAACAATCTGCATGGGTAGTAACTATTTGGCCTGGCATCTAGAGTCTTACTTTGTGTGGATTTTTATTTTTATCCCTATAGAAGTTCCTGAAGGAGACAAACAACATCCAAGCAAAGGGTAAAAAGGTTGCACAGACAAACAACCCCATAAAAACTTCAAGAAAGACACAGCTAAGCAGGAGATTTAAGATGTTGCATAGTGAAGACTCTAGCTTGGCTGCGTCTTTCATGCAGTTTTTACTGATTGGTTTGTCTGTGTAACCTTTTTACCTTTTGCTTGAATGCTGTTTGGAATATTTTGCAGAGACTTTTTAATGTTTATAGACTTTGGGCTGGTTTTAACCCCCATGTTTTTAAACATAACCAAGGAATCCACTTATGCTTATTATGACAAGGTTACAAAAAGTCTAAAACATGGCATTTCTATAGCTATTGGAGTTTGGTTTTATTGGCCTAAATGTACATATAAAGATGTAAAAAGAAAAAAGTAAAATGTCATGGAATTTCAGAAGACATGTATCTCAAACAGTGGTATGTCCTTAAGGGGTCATTTGCATATATGCCATGAGCTGACACGCAGAAGTTTTAAGGTATTACACAGTGAAGGCTCTAGCCTGGCTGTGTCTTTCTTGCAGTTTATAGTGATAGATAGATAGATAGATAGATAGATAGATAGATAGATAGATAGATAGATAGATACATGCATACATACAAGCATAGACAAACACACAGACACACACACACACACACACACACACACACACACACACACACACACACACACACACACACACACATGTATGTATGAATTCACAACTGTCTCTTCCATCAAGGACAATTAAACCTCCTTCAAATATATCAGGGACCTTAGAAACAACAGCTAATACTGGACAAACCTGATTTTCTATCTTCGCTGACAAAGAAGAAACAGCTCACCTGTTAGCAGACAAAGTTAGGCCAAGGTTCCTCCTAACTCCACCTAACATACACATTACACATCCTTGCCTCTGCCTCCCCTCAAAGTATCACCTCTGATTAAGTCCTAGATGTTTAGGAGGTATGAGTTATAAAATACTAGCTCAGTGGGGCCCAAAACTTAATGTGTGCTTCTTTGCTTGTATAAAGTACTGTCTTATTGACTCATTCCACAATCTGTTTAACCTCAACATCTCATTTGGGTTTATGTCCGAGGTATGGAGAACTTTGGCAGTCATTCTCCTACACACGGTCCAACCACTGATCCTGGTAACTATAGACACATAAGCCTCATAAAGCTTATCTATAAGACACTGGAATGCATCATTATGGATCTCATAAATATGAACATCTGTAACTTGGAATACCTTGACCAGAATCATTTTGGGCTTGTGAGAAGCAGATCCTATCTGGCTAACCTGTTTGACTTCTTTAAAAAAATTCACTGAGACCTTGGATAAAGATTATTCAGTGCACACAGCTTACTTCACCCTAAACACAGGTTTTGATACCATTATTCACTCAGTCATCATAAATAAATTTATCAAACTGAAGGTATGCCCTTATTCAGTCAATGAATCAAACAGAACTTGCTGGAGAGACAGATATGTCTCTCAAAAATTGTTCCTTCTTTGGAACAGGCTTTCCATTCATGGAGTCCTTCCCTGGCCCTTTCAAGACCAATCTAGACCAATGAATGGAGAATCATAAATTCATACTAGGGGTGGTGCATATGTCTTTTATGGATGGGGGCAGTCTGTAAAATACTCAAGGCGTATTCACAAACCCATGGCATCCTCCTGCCCCTAGGGGGCATATACTGAGTAAAATTGGGTTATATTGGCTAGGATTGTTAGCCTAGTAATCTTCTG
>NC_056748.1:333193292-333278292 GCF_019279795.1 Protopterus annectens | reverse complement strand
ATATATATATATATATATATATATATATATATATATACATAATTATATATGTATGTATATTAATATATATTTATCTTTATATTTTGTGTGTGTGTGTGTTTGTGTACCTTAATATGCATGGGTGTGAGTGCGTCTGTGGAGGGTGGCATTGCAGAATAAGATATATAGATAGCTATGTAGACATATATATATATATATATATATATATATATATATATATATATATATATTACACATATACATATACAAACTCTTAGGGTTCACTTGTAAGTGTAACTTAATTATAGTTGCAGACACCTGTCACAGTTTATGCTGTTGGATACAAGCACATCAGTAAGACAGCATCATTGCTGACCAAGGCCACTACAGTGATATGAGACTGAGATGTGAACAAATACGACATTCCTTCATCACAACTGATTAATATCTGCAGCTGTAAAAAAACAAAAAAAAACCCCAAAAAAACAGTATTTGTTATGGGAGAAACCCTCCTGCACCTTGATATTGGATATGCTTCACCCCGTAGCACCACCTTACTTATTTATATATGAATTCAGTGGCTGCTGAACAATGGAAAATGAGAAAATCCCCAGGGCAGTGGACTGCAGTCTCTCAAACAGTGATTCTGCTCATACTTTGCAATGCAAAATGCATTGAGGAACAGTAACACTGAACAGAAGTACAGAAAGTGAGTTATATGCATATTGCATGTTGCCAGTTTCATAAAGATAATGGAAAAACTGCATGGGCAATCAGAGTGAAACTTTACATGCTTTATCCTGCATCCTTATGACTATACCTGATGATGTTGAAAGGATTCGCGCAGACCTTATGTGTCCCATGCAGGTGAGTACAGAACAGTTTCTCCAAGGACTGGTCATGGAGCCACAGGACATCTAATGTGCTATTCGGTCTGACCAGCACCAGTTATCAACTTTTATACATGCTACTTGAAACATAATTCCATCACAGAATGCCGTGTTCAGGCATAGCATTGGTGAGTGTAAGCTTATTACAAAAGAAGATCATAGGTAGAGCTGTGCTTCAGGTAACTCATTTCATGCTGTTATTTCTAGCTCTGTATATATCTCAGCAATTTCATACACTCTGCTACATAGCTTTAGCTCATGATGTGGCCCTGGATCTTGGACTTCATCTCCTTTTTCACATACCATGGGTCATACCACTGCCAAGCTGTCTGTAGACTAGGAGCCTTACATGCATGGAGAGTTATCATATCATGCAGCCTGAAAAAAAACTTGAGTATCTGAATGTTTTCTTGGTTGTGTATTAAAGGAAACCCTAGCTGTATCCAAACACCAGACTAGATCCAATGTGATGCCTCAAAACACCCATGTTCTAAACACAGTTCCTTTATCTCAGTTGCATAAAACTATTTAATTGAGTGCATACATAGTTTAAACTAGTGAATTTGCTAGTAAACCAGTTTTGGAAAATCGAAGCACAAAAAGAGAAACATTTATTTACATGGAGAAATGCTTCACTGCCTCCCAAATGGGGCCATTTTATCCCTTTATATAATAATTCTCATTTTGATGTTATTTCAGCTCAGATAAAGACAAATCATGCTTTCCGCTAGATATTACACTGTTGTATGAAATTATGCTTATTGCAGTCTAACGATCCTAGAATGTATCTGCTGTTCTATGCTATTATTTGCTATTCTCTTCCAGAAGAGCTTTATAATCTTTAAAAGTACAAACCCACCACTTACGTTTGTCAGAATCACCGATATTGTGGAGGTGCTCAGGGAATCCAGTTTCTCTTTTTTTTCCTTTGTATTCCTTGAGAGCAAACATCTTTTTGCAAACTGAGATGTTCTGCAAGCATTTATAACTTTTGCACAGCACCACATCAAGTGTAAACTGCATTGGAATTTAATTAATAAAGCATAATTAAAGCAAGTAAAATTCTTAACAATATGCACAATAAACGAGCATATTATATATAAAGAAACAACACATAAGAAACAAATAAGGCCTTAGCAAGTCTAAAATAAATATAGTACAATGTAACAAAATAGAATAGGGTTATAGCAGAAATAAGAGAACACGTCAGAGTACGATATAATTACATAATCAGAAGCATATGTTAGGGATACCTTTTGTTACTAGCTGCATAATAAAATACAGCAGGATTCCAGAAAACAGAAAGCATACAAAACAGAGAACACAGATATATGCTATTATATAACACACTAAAGCCACAGAAAACATTAAAATACTGAAGCAGGTATGACATAGTAGGATCAGAAAACTGGAGACATCACTTAATTAAATATATGCTTTGGAACAGTGATTAAACCTCTGCAGGAAAATTGAAAAAAAAGGAAAGAGTAAACATAATTTGAACAGACATGACCACAAAGAAATGAAAAATGCACTTGTCTAAATACACTCACCTTATGCATAGAAATTATATAGAGCAAATGCATGCATGCGTGGATTCAAACATACACACACACGCACACATGTTTACATGTATGCTTCTATGTAACCCAATATGATTTAGAATTCTGTGTAGAATATCATACCTATTTCTATTTCATTCTTAGAGTCAAACAGAAACATTCTAAATTGTGTTTTATTTGTCAGGACAAAGATCTTTTTAATTTAATATCCAAATTTCTAAGTTTCACTTTTTTAAAACAGAAGAGGAAATAATTATTGGAGAATACCACAGTCATGTAATATTGTATACATAATGTTTATATTTTATTTTGATATTATTACTGCACATAGAAGGCATTTCATTCATTGATGTGATCATATGTACTAAACATAATGCACAGAGTATCATTTTGTACTTCTTAATGAAAAAACTAGTATAAACTTAACCCCTAGTCTGCTCATAATACCTTTTGAATTGGTAGCAGTTAGTATGACATTAAAATTTACTGATTTGGTATCTCTCTCTCTCTCTCTCTCTCTCTCTCCCTCTTTCTGAGGTGAACATTAGTTGCCTATTTATGTATGTTGAAAAATTTATGATCACATGGACCATCATAAATAGACTTAAAACAACATATCACTGGAGGTAACCTTTTCAGTTCGGTTTCTAGTTACATAATACATGGTATTAATTATAATTTGGTTAAGTTGAAAACATATGTAAATAATTTTATAAAAAATTATTTTCTAGTCAAAACGATCAGGATATTCATATTTAAGAACAACTACGTGGCATGGTGGACTTCACCTGTGACTGACTTGCAGGGGAAGTATATGAAAACTAGAATAATCTTCTTAGCCTTGAATATATGCAATACAGAAACATATCTTATGTTTGCACCAAAGGTGTTTAATTAAGTGATACACATACCTGTCTCTCCACAAAGCAAAGAGACACTAATTTTAAAGAATACAATATCATGGTGGATTACCCTACCCACTAATTATTTGTCATAAGCTGTCACTTCACTTCATTAAAATTCGATAGGGCATGAATGTTTTTTACTGAGTTCATTTTTTTCTCTCCTCTTTCCTGAAGTATGCTTACATTTAAGCCTTTCATTAGCTAAATATATAAAGACACCATATGCTCACATGAAGTGCTGATGTTACTGCTCCTTGAAACTCGTATAGAACCTGTAATGAAATAATTACATTTTAAATATATTTTTTAGTTACTGTCTAAGTTTAAAAGACTTCTAGGCCAATTTTCTCTATCAACCCAGACCTTAAGTCAGAATATTTTAGTGAAGCCAAGAAACTACATGTTTTGTAAGGTGACGTCAATCAGAATTCCCAGGAACACCCCCCCCCCCCCGGAGAAATGGGAAAACATGAAAAACTCTGCACAAATAGTCAGTATAGGTTATTAATGAATCATGATTCTGGAGCTGTGATGCAAAGTTCTTACCTCTAAGTTACTGTGTTGCCCAAATATGCCATTAGGTTATCCTTTAGCAGGGTGTACTCTAGGTTAGAGGAACACATATATACAAATCAACATCAGGTGCATTAAATGGAATGCTTGAAACATGGTTTCATTTTATTACACAAGTGTGCTGTGTGTATGTATCTCCACCTTGCTGGAGACCAGGGGGATAGGATCACAGATCTGGCTTCACACACAGATCAGGTGTGTATCCTGTTTCATATTCTATCATTGTAGTCTGTTAGATAGTTCGCTCTTATGTTTGGGTGAATTTTGGAAATGTAGAAGGATTATAGGCCACATAAACAAAGCCTTGCAGAGTTTTTGCTAATATTTTATCCCCTTTTGTATCCCCTTTATATATCAATTTAGCAGATATTGTCTATGAGGTTGTTATAAAGAAAACATTATCAAATGGCTGGAGGAGTAGACTGTGGGCCTAAAATGAATAAACCCCATGTGTTTCTAAGGATAACTAATTTAGAATATTTGGCTTGCAACTTGTAACTGTAATGAAGGAGTCTTTCAGGACCAAATCATATAAGTAATTGTATTGATTTTGGAAGAAAAATCAACAATACCAAAGAGGATGACATTTAATTCAAATATGAAGGTCAATTTGTGGACAATACTTCCATGCACTAGAAGGGCAGTTATGCCCAGTTTATTTCTAAGAGGAACTGTAACATTTCTGAGCAAAATCAATACTCTATACACACCAGCTAGACGTAGCAATTTTGAAGTCAGTGACCGAAATTAAGCAATCTCACAACAGAGAAAGGATTTTACACTGTTCTTAGATTAACAGGAGCCTTATGGTAAGATTATGATGCCAAAAGTCAATAAATGAATACATACACAGATGCACATATTAACTAACTAAACAAACAAACTAATAAATAAATAAATAAATAAATAAATAAATACAGCTGTATAACTTATAACTAAAATTTTTCTGAACTGATCAGGTGGATGATAGGCCTATAGCCCTGGGGAATTTATTCTTTTGCCCTCTTTTCCTGCCTTTTTATACCTCATTATACAACTCTGATAATAACTCAGATACTGTCAAGTCAAACATAAATGTCATTGGATAACATAGCTCTAGTCATTTTTGTCAGACAGGCTACACCTGTAACAGACCAGAGGAGTCACTGAAGACCACAGTCAATTTTCCCCTTTAAGTAATGGCCAGACCTACTAGTGATTCAGAAGTTATACTTCAGCCTTTTCCTTCCTACAGTACTGTCTGTTATGAATACAGTAACATAGAATTAGCTCCCACTCAGATCTTGTAAATAAGCCAAGTGGCTATCATTTGAAAAACTTGGCAAACCCATATTCTTCCTGTGGAACATTGTTTACTATCATTGCTATTAAAAAGGAACTACAAAACTGTTACATTTATTCTTGATGCTAGATAAGTCTAATTATTACCATTTTGGATATTTCTAAACTAGTGTAGCTTTGATAAGGGCATTAGATTAAAGAAAAAAAATCACTTTTGCTTTTTCCAGTGTACCTTACTGAGCAACTCCTTAAAGCTTATTCTGCCATTAATTGCTAAAAAATGTGATCATCTGTACTAAATGTGTATTCTTGTTTTTTTAAGCTTCTAGCTAAATTCAACTTTCTTTATTTGTTAATCCACATTTTAATTAGCTTGTATGATTTGTAGGGTACAAAAGAAAAATGGTCAATGGTAGCTTGCATATAACCTTTCCCTAATGTAGCTGGCTTCCCATCTTACCTTTACTTTTTAGCCTTTGTTTAGAACTCTCAACATAACACATTTATAAGTGCCTTGAGGACATTCTGGTAGTTCAGAAAGATGTGCATCTTTTTTTTTTTTTTTATGGTGATCTGGTTATACATTTGACTAGTCAGGGAAATGATATTCCTGATATTTTTCTGCTTTAATCAAAATTTGGGGTTTTGCAGGCTAATCATATTTGGGTGAATTATAATTCATCTACTATAATAAGAGACCAACTTGCCTTTAATTGGGATATTTATTCTGTAAAATATTTTAACATAGCTATATTGGATACATTGAAATCTGCCACTACAAATATCACAAAACCATAATGCTACCCACCTTAAGTTTTTTTCCCCTTTGGAGAATTCAGCCCCACGGTGTAGCAAGATACAGCCTTTAATATACTGCAAATAACCCATATTCAATTTACGACATAGCTTTTAAACAGGCATTCCTACTGAAACCATCAGGGATGTACTGCAATATATTGTTTTTGAATTTAAACAGATTTATTTAGGTCAGATCTAGGTCTCATACATTGTCTAGTAATACTGAACTTGACAGGATACTGTCAAGGATCGCATCCTAAAATGTTTATTATTTATTCCATTCTAGCTTCAATGTGATATGGAAATGAGTTAAAATGCACCTGAATTCATATTCATAGCATCATCTTACCTGAGTCTTATAATACATTAAAAGTATATCCTGTCCTTATACCCTGTAGAAAGAATGGGGCTTTGAAATGCCTTCCTTGAATCATCCTAATGTGAGTTTCCTAGCTGTTATTACATCTCTCCAATGGCAGAGAGCATTAGCATTAGGGAAAGGTTTAAAAACACATTATAACAATACTCTGTCCCAGGGTGAATCTTGAGCTCATTAAAAGTAGGTTATGAACAGAGGCCTAATCATAACCGTCCTTGAGAGACTTTTGTAACTGCAATAAATACAATTCCTAAAACATCACATTTACTAGATGATAGATGAATAATTATTAGTTTATTAAGTAACTTAATGTTTGAGAGAGGTCATAGACAGGGTATACTAATACTCTATTAAGTGGAAATCAGTTTCTTTTCAAACAATTTTTGTATTTTATTAAAATCTTAGTGATGTGTTACGTTGATGCATGCATTTATAAATTTTGAAACATATACTGAAAATTAAACAATACAATTTAAATATATATACGATATATACAACAGTTGCCTGCATTCTTATTTAATACATGTCTTAATATGAAAATTAATAAATAAATTAATTAGTTATATAGTTATATAGTTAACAAATTATAGAGGTAACAATGTTCTGATAAAAATCAATCAGTGTTAAAACTTTAATCCAAAGTTTCTTCTGAATAGTCCCAGGATATATCCTACTTTACTTTATTTTAATTTCTTTGAAAGCTGCTTCTTTTATTGAAGACAAAAAATTCATAAAACTGAGATGGTGATGAGTTTTTCCGCTTCTTACTTATGTTTTTTTCATGCCACAGCCATAATGGTCCAAAGTAGGTACTGGGTTTCATTATCTATTTTCAAAGTTCCTGTTATATTAAATAAAACTAATATCTTTGTCAAAGCTTCTACTTCCTCCCAACAAAATTTTAGTTGTGAACATTCAAAACATATATGAGACTACTCTGCATTAAAAGATTTCAAGCACCTCCAATATTGTATGTCCTTCTTACTATTAAATTTTGCTATTCTGCTAGGAGTAAGGAAAGAACTACACAGAAATTTACAAGTGAAAATACTTCAATATTGTGAACACTAGGTATATTTTATAGAGGTCATATATTATGTTTTGGAATTCAGTAATGAAATTGCATTATGTCCTAGAGTAATGTGTTTCCAAAACAATATAAGGCATAAAAATATATAGTTTAAAAATTATATTCTCTGTTTTATGTTCATTATATGTTATTTCATAAATAGGTTGAATAATTTTTATAATGGGATTGCAGTACTGTGAGACATTTCTGCTGAGCATATATTTTAAGATTATATAAATAAATCCAGTCTTGAGAATCAAAATTATATTCTTTATAAGATATTAGGGATAATTCAATAAACCCTACACAATTTCTTTTTTGTGTATGTGTTGTAGTGGGATATGTACATGAGCATGAACAATTTGAGATTCAGTAAGCCTGCTTCAATGCTGTGCAAACGCATGCAAACAAGGAAAGATCTGTGTAATGCAAATTTCTTCATAAGCAGGTGAATTATATGCAAATTAGGCAGTGTAAGTGATGTAACAACCAGAACGTCATCTGTACAGACTCCGTGTCCATGTTTGTAGTGTATGCAGACATTTTTCATGAACAGGAGTCTACACAGAGAGTAGGGGATGAAAATGTCCACAAATATGGACATAACTCCCCTGTAAAGGGCATGCCACAAGGAGTACTGGGGAGAAATACATTGTGGATGTGGAAAAATGCATTGCATGGGGAAATGTATAATCAATAATAATTTTTATTATATATATATCTCTGCTTGTTTGCACTATGCACAATGGTGTGCAAACGAGTTTAATGCAAAAAGAAATAAAATTGATAAAAAAAAAATTCATAAATGTATGTCACAGAAATGTACTGTAGGTCCTTGTATCAGGTCTGTATAATGGTGCATTCATGCTGTTGTTTGCCACACACGAGTATGATCCATGTAGTTTTCAGGCTGTTAGCATGAATATGTATGCAAATTAGGTGAATTTGTTGATTTGCTAAAATGAACAACCATGTCCGCAGATCCCATTCTTGTAGGCTCCTACACAGTGTTGACATTCCCAGTGTATGTGAATAACATCAGCGGGGTTGTCATAATTTACTTTTAGCAGATGTTGTGCTAGCTGCTCATGTTTGCATGGTATGTGCATAGCTAAACGTGTTTGCGGGACTGACCCCCCCCTCCCCAAGGCAGAGTGGTGAAGTAGGTAACTGTGAATTAAAACTGGAAATATTCAAGTTAGAATATTTACTTTTGTATGCTAAGCTACACGGCACACAAATAACTATAGCCTTTAAATTATGTTAATTATATTCTAAGCAGCTGACATGCATCCAAATTAGCCAATTCCACATAGTGAACCTACACCACAACTGTAGAAAGTATGCACACACCCTACGTTCTAGATTTCCCTCAATACTCTGAACCAGTGGAGTACAGACCTGTGAATTTTAAACTGAATAATGCTTGGGGCTACTGCACCTATTCTACATCTGCATGTGCTAGAGCGTGAAGTCAGTGCTGCTGGTGCTGATGACCATAGGCCTAGGCCATAGAGGAGAAGAGTCTCAGGCCCAGGGTAACCTACCAGGAGCTGCATGAGCTGGAGATGGTAGAGCACTACAAGGTGTACAGGGACATATTACAACAGCTCACTGAGCTCTGCCACCCTCAACTCAGAGCCAGAGCTAACAGAAGGAAACCCATCCCAGTGGAAACTAAGGTATATGTAGCCCTTAGGATACTAGCCACAGGTACTTTTCAAAGACCAGCTATGGATATGATGGGGGTCTCACAGGCATCTGCATCCAGGATATTCCACCATTCTAGATGCTGTGCTCCCACATGCCAGTGAGCATATATCTTTTCCCCTTTGACCCTGAGGTTAGCGCCACCACTATGCAGCACTTCTACCATGTAGCACACTGCCCTGAAGTACTGTGTGCCATAGATCATATTCATGTACACATCAAGGCACCACCTGGTGAGCAGGTTAGAATCTCTACTAACTGCAAGGGGTACCACTCCATCAACTGCCACGTCATGTGCAATGCCCAGGGGATTATCATGAGTGTGTGTGCTGGAAACCCTGGCAGTTATCCCAACTCCCATATCTGGCACACATCACAGCTGTACCAGATGTTTACTGGGGGGACATCCCACAGAGCCATTTACAGGGGGATGCCTGCTACATACTGGAACCGTGGATGATGACACCCATCAGAAATGCAAACACACCCACAGAAGAATGCCATAATGAGGCATCCGCACAAACTAGGAACATCATAGAGCATGTGTTTGGGCTTCTGAAGACATGGTTCTGGTGCTTTTGTATATCTGATGGAGCCTTGTTGTATACCCCAGCCACATGTGCACAGATATTAACAGTATGTACTGTGCTACACAGTCTGATTCTGCAGAAACAGCTGCAGCAGGATCAACAAAGGGAAGGGATACACAGCCCCCCACCAATGCCTAGGTCACCACACCCACAGTCACAGGAGGACTCGGAGGAGGAACACTCTGCTGATGTCCCTGCAGGCAGATGTAAGGGTGCCCAGTACACCTTGGCATTGGCTAAGAGACAATGCATAGCACATTCACTGACAACCTAGGGACATGGGGACTGACACCTCACTCTGACTCACATACAGATAGTAACAGTGATGCCAGCCAACTCACACAGTGTGTACCTAGCCATATATTGGCTGTGTATTGCTTGCATCACACAGAGTCAGTCCCGAAATACAGTCTTGTCAACTGCTGTACTTGCAAGGTAAGTCTATAATGTACACAGTATTACAGTGGATTGTTACGTTAGGTTATCAAAGCTATGGACCAGGTACAATATGCAGGCTACTATACTGGCATTTTTGGATAGAAAATACATCCACATGGAATTACCGACAACCATTCCACTAGCATGTCACAATTTTTAGTTGGTAGGCCTCATGCATTGATATTCATGCAGTCCTACTGCAAAAGATTACTGGTACATCATTCAAGGGACTTGTTGGAAAGGGAGGTTAACTAATAGACTACTGTGTGTCCTGGCAGAACATGTGCATTACTTTCCCACCCTGCAAAACAGCACTGTCCCCATGTAACTGCCATAACACTAAAGTTATGCTATATGACCTTTCACACAGGTAGTATGCGACACAGCATCAGTACAGTAATGCAGAATCTGAAAGTGCATTTCATGTGTAATTTAATTGAGAATAGCACAGTACATATTTATGCAGGTGATGATGTGATGAATGATTCCTTGTTCATTTACCAGCATCTGTGGCTCAAAGGAATAAGGCAGATAAAGTGTGTGATAGTGTCCAGGGTACTAATCTTGATGCATCTGATTATAATGCATGTAAAGTAGCAATACGTATATACTTTTACAGACTGTCTCTGTGTATGCTATACTAGTGTGATTCTATTTCACATAGTAATTACACATGTGGATCTCTGCCACAGTTATAAGATCTATTTAATAAGTACATTATTACTAATGGATACTTTATTACCAGAACTGTAAAGGCTGGGATATAAAAATATATATCAGCATGAGTATGTACAAAACACACCAAGTACCTCCTGCAACATGATGTAGTCTTACAATATAATAACAGTTGCAAATAAAGGATTGTGCTGTGATGTGTCATTCATGTGGAGTTGATAGACCCATACACAACACACTGATCACTACAGCAGAGCAACTAGGTACTGATGCACTCTACAGAAGATGAATAGCTGCATGGCCTACATATAGGATATGGCAAGTATCATACAGCAATTGGACAAGTGATATTTATGGTTTCACTCAGGGTGTCCAAAAATGCCAGTATAGCTGAACTGAAAGTTCAACTGCTGAGTCCTACACTAAGGCACTGTACAAGCACATCCACTCATGCATGAATCGTGCCATCCCAAATAGAACCA
Organism: Protopterus annectens; assembly: GCF_019279795.1. Taxonomy (NCBI): domain Eukaryota; kingdom Metazoa; phylum Chordata; order Ceratodontiformes; family Protopteridae; genus Protopterus; species Protopterus annectens. The sequence continues at coordinate 333,266,961 of NC_056748.1, read as the reverse complement.
AGATGCTCTCATCCAAAAAAAGGAAGCCAATCTGGCTGCCATAAACAAACTTTACAACAAAAGGAAGAAACTGTTGCAGAAAAGAGGAAAATCCCGGGATGCAAAAAACTCCCTTACCAACCTCATTAAGAAACTGAGATCCCTCATAAAATCCTCCAAAGCTAGTTATGAAAATAAAATTGCCAAAGATTCCAAAGATTCCAAAGACAACCACAAGGCATTCTATAACTATGTCAAGAATTTAAATGATCTGCTCTGAGCTAAAACAGAATGGCATTAAGGATATTGCCAATATCCTGGCAGATCGATTCAGTGCCAACTACACCCCCCTCTCACCCCCTAAATGGCCCATCTCAATACCGGAAGATTGCCAAATTCTGGTAATAAACGACACACAGGTAAAAAACGCACTCTCCAAAGCTAAGAATACAGCATCCATGGGACCAGATGACATACCGGGCTGTGTACTACATGAACTACAATATGAACTGGCACCTCAACTAAGTGTCATGTTTAATTATAGCCTCACCTCAGGTTTTGTGCCTACTGAGTGGTGCAGAGCTACAGTTATCCCACTCCACAAGGGGGGATCCACCTTGGATCCCAGAAAGTACCATCCCATCAGTCTGACAAGCCTTATCTGCAAGGCCATGGAGCGTATTATCATGGATCTTATAAACAAAGACATTGGCAACCTTCAAACACTGGACCCACCCAGTTTGGGTTTGTGAAGAGCTGATTTTGTCTCCTGAACCTGATTGACTTCTTTGAATCAGTCTCCAGAGTCATGGACAAGGGTAAGGTGGTTCACACAGCCTATCTAGACCTTGCCAAGGCCTTTGACACAATCCCCCACTCTGGAATCATAGATAAACTTACTAAGCTGGGCATTAATCCCTATGTCACACAATGGGTTGCTAACTGGCTTACTGATAGAACCCACACTGTAAAAGTAGCCGACTCCAAATCCAGCTCCAGACAAGTGACAAATGGAGTACCTCAGGGTTTAGTCCTGGGACTGCTCTTGTTTGGCATCTACTTGTCTGAAGTACAGGCCAACACTAAGGGACTCTGGCTAACAAAGTTTGCAGATGACTGCAAACTGGGAGCCATTACTGAATCCCCAAATGATGTGGATGATCTACAAAAAGGCCTTACAGAAACAGATGCTTGGTGCCAGAGCCATGGGCTCAAGCTCAATGCCAAGAAATGTATTGTTATCCCCTTTGGGAAAAAAACATGCTCCCATGAATTACCATATAGGTGGCAGTACACTAAACACTGAAAGTGTGATAAGAGACTTAGGGACACAGGTGGACAGTGGTCTCACTTTCAATAACCACATCACCACAACAGTCAGGAAATCCTTCTATGTAGCACACCTCATCACTAATGGCTTTTCATCCAGAAAAAAGGAGGTCATTGTCCCACTGTACTCATCCCTCATTAGACCCATTATAGAATGCAATGCCCCATTTGGTATGTACCTCTCAAGACATCTGCAACAACTGGAAAGGCCGCAGAAATACCTCACTAAAAGAATCACAGGCCTAAAGCAGATGCCCTACACTGACCGCCTTAAAAAACTCCAGCTATACTCTGTCGCATATTGTCTACTCAGAGGTGATCTCTGCTTAACATACAAGGCCATGTCAAACCCAGAGCTGTTGGACATGCTACACTTAAAGAAATCCCAATCCCTCAGAGCCACACGCTCCAGGGATCTAAACCCTGTCATCACAATAAACAAAACATGCTAGAGGGATAGGTTCCTGATCCAGAGACTCCCCAGACTCTGGAATAGATTGCCCATACATGTCAAGCAGAGTCCCTCTTTGGCCCTCTTCAAAAGGAACCTTGACGATTGGAAGGGAGAAAGGAATTCACCCCAGGGATCACATCAGTCATCCTACTAGACTGAGGTCCAGGGAAGTAAATAGTGTGGGAAGAAATAGCCAGGGAATTGTTATGGCTAGGCTTGTATAGGCCCTAGGGCTGATAGCCTAGTACTAACCTATGAACCTATGTGTCCCACAGGTCTCTGTACTAGGCACAGCTTTCATTTCAGTTGTCTGAAGACCTATCTGTCACATCACAGTTCTACAATCTGTATGCAGATGGTTTGAGATTGGTTATACTTATTACATGTGTCAAAGATTGGGCATGTCTGCACAAGAACTGGGCCACAGGAGCCTCATATGCTGCTAAATACATTGAAAAGTAAGCATATGACATTTGGAAGACAGAAAGAGAAAGGTGACTATAAAATGCAGCACACAGTAACTGAAACTGTAGATTAAGCAAGGAACTGGGTACATAGGTTGATCCAGATTGGAGTTTTGCAAGTCATCTCAGATTCTTGGCCTGAGCTACACCTAGGTGTGGGATGGAGTCAGTTTATGCAACAGGAAGTCTCAGGTGTCAGCAGTGTGCCTCCTGTTTGCAAGTTGCTAAGCAAAGTGCAAACAAGCCAAAATGCCACTGAGCATGCTCGCACAGTTAAGCTAAATCTGTTGCCCCATGCGCTATTTTGTTTAGTAAAATATTTATATCTTATATATCTCTATATTTATAAACAGATATATCTATGTATATATGTGAGTGTGTATGTCTGTATTGCCCTACATACACAGATCATGGATAGTAAAGCTGCACTATGACACATCAAATGTTGGAGGAAGGGACACAAGGAAAAGTTCAACAATTCATAATGCACTTTCAGACATTTGCAACTGCATAGACCAACATGTGTTGCATTATTAGGGCTATTGGGATATCTGAAGTTCACAGTTCTGGCTGTCTTCACCCATCCTGTGTAAATGATGCCACATGTGACAGCAGAACAAAATGCACTGTGACACACATATAGCCATGAGTCACACTTGTGTGCTTGAAACAGCTGGACTGTGGTGAGTCATACCATGTCTCCCTAACAGACCATATGGAACCCTTGAAATGTATGACATGGTATATGAATACATACATATATTGTGAAGTCATATGTATATAGCTACACTAGCAAGAACACCCACATTCACTACAGCCCTCTGTGTCTGCTTCATTTCAACAAACACACATCAATAACTGTGCAAATGCTGTAATGTATTATGGCATGTGCCCACTCATTGCCTGGGTAAATTTTCTTTTGCCACAGCCCTGTCCATCCACATGCAAACCGACTCATATGCCCAACACAGGCTATTTATACATAACTAGGCTACAAAACAGTTGTCTTACTGTTAGACTACTAGCTGCAATTAACAGTTGAAATCTGTGTGATTATGCAGCCCTACCAACCTGTTAAACACAGAGCTTCTTTATGTTCTCTATGATAACATCACCTGCAGTCATTTCAATATCACACTTAAGCTGTGGCACATGCAATAAGTACTGTGATCTGTAGTGTAGAAAAATAGGTAGGGGTTCTAATCCTACTCCAGCCCACTTGCTGTATGGCTGTGTGTGTGTGTGTGTGTGTGTGTGTGTGTGTGTGTGTGTGTGTGTGTGTGTGTGTGTGTGTGTGTGTGTGTGTGTGTGTGTGTGTGTGTGTGTGTGTGTGTGTGTGCATTTGTGTGTGTAAATGTAAAACTGCAATGGGCCTGCACTATTTGGCCTTTGCACTTGACACAGGCCCACAGGGTCTTCTCCCCCACAAGCCCTGTGATGTCATCTACCATAAGAGCACATGCAGCCATGTCAAAGTCAGATTTAAGCCATGGTGCAAGTGATAAGTCCTATGATCTGTAGTGTGTAAGACTAGATAGGTAGGGGTTCTAATCTCACTCAAGCCCACTTGCTGTGCATGTCCATACAAAACAAGTGTGTATTCCACAATGCCTTTAACAGAGGTAGGGTTTTGCACTGTTTTGAGACTAGCAGGTGGTGAAAGCCTTTGCACTCTTCTCCACCACAAGGCCTGCTCATGTCAACTACCATAACAGTACCTAAAGCTATGTCAAAGTCAGGCTTAAGACATGGCATGTGTGATAAGTACTGTGATATGTAGTATGTAAGACTAGATAGGTAGGGGGTCTAATCTCATCCAAGCCCATTTGCTGTGTGCATGTATTTGCATCCCCACACAAAACAGCAGGTTCTAATCTCACTCAAGCCCACTTGCTGTGTGAGTGTATGTGCTTCTCCACACAAAACAAGTGTGCATTCCACAATGCTTTAAACAGAGGCAGGGTTTTGCACTGTTTTGGGCCTAGTAGGTGGTGCAGGCTTTGAACTCTTACCCACCACAAGGCCTGCTGATGTCAAGTACTATAAGAGTACCTAAAGCCATGTCACTGTCAGACTTAGGCTGTGGTGTGTGTCATATGTACTGTAATCTGTAACCTGTAAGGCTAAATAGGTAAGGGTTCTAAACTCACTCCAGCCCACTTGGTGTGAGTGTGTGTCTGTGCTGTCCAGTGTTCTGTTTACATAAATAGGTAGTGGTAACGGTCTAACTGCGTCCATGTTGGTGTGTGTGGATGTTAGCCAGTGTTTTACATCAGCCTATGGTATCATAGCATCATTGGAATGTAGTAGGAGAATGGTCTTAGGGCCCTCATACACCTAGCCACCTTTTACCCTTGATAACACATTCAACAACTACTGCCCCTGTCCAGGGTGTACACAGGTAGAACTAATGTGTTGTAATTATAGCCACCCATCCAGTCATACTGATTGCATCTGTAAAGGGCCAGTGAGGTGCTCAGTTTGACATAAAGTGGAAGTGTGTTCCAAAGGTGTGTTAAACTCTAGTATTCAATTCTCCCCCTCAATCAGGTTTTATGAAAGTTACATACCAGGTTAAGATCTTAACTGGGAGTAAACTGGTTACCCATGTCAGTTATGCATGTGCAGCATATCCAGTATAGCAGGGTAACAGCTTGGCTCATACACAAGGCAGATACCACCTCTGTGTACTCTGTTTGAGACACACTAAACTGAAGGTGAATTCAGACAATCCTCATAGGACAGATGCTGAAGACTTGCATCCCCCTTGTGAGGAAACTTTGTGGTTTCCCCAGTTGCCACAGCTGTTTGGTTAATACCATACCAAAAGGGCCTTACACTCAAATATTGTCCTGATGAGGTAAGAGTTCATGGAGGTACAAACTACTTTTACTGGAGACAATGCCCTCATGTATGACATAAGCAAGATATAATAACCTACTCACCACTGTGTAGACATGGTGATCTGAGTTATGGTAACTGTCAACATGTCTCACCAGGTCTCTCACCCCTGAATATGTACTTAAGGTGTCGTTATTTATCTGGTACTTAGCAGGAACATCACTGCTAGCAAAATGAATGATAATACATATATCTGCATTCAGTTTGTAGGATGTTGACATTCTATGTGTATTGTTTGACCGCACACAGTTAACAGGCATCATCAAACATTGCCAGCCATAGTCATTTACATTGCGCTTGTACTTCAATGAAATGGGTTCCAAACAGTAGGTGACCCATATCAGAAGCCTCTGGAACATCAATGTCTACAGCTGAGCTATTGGAGGTGTCTTCCCCTATTGGATTATATGACTTGTATCAGTGAGGCAGTTAACAACCCCTATAATGATATAAGTGTTCAAGCCTAGCTGGGTGTGAATTTTCAATGATGCCTGCATGGCGGATAGTGTCAAATGCCTCCTCATAGTGCAGGTAGGCTTTGTGCACAGATTTCCCATCATCCAGGTCTTTGATGACTGTCTCAAAGAAATCCACCAGGATTAATAGGCATGATGTCACTTTGACAAATTCAAACTGAGTAGGGGCAAGTAACTGAACGTTACCTACATTTAAGTTGATAATGTCCATGACAATCTGCCCCATGGCCTTGCAGATATGGATAATGAAGCTGATATACATATAGTTTGAGGGGTCAGTGGATGCAACACATCTGTGCAATGAAATAACCATGCCTGCTTTCCAATCAGCTGTGACAAAGCTCTTGGTTACACTATGAGTGGAAAGAGTATCCAAGGGTGTTAAAAGTCCATGTCGGAGCCCATGAAGGGCACAGCCTGGCATGTTATCAGGTCCCATACATGCTCTGTTTCTGTCCTTACAGAGGCCAGTTATGACATGCCCTTCAGAGATACAAGGTAGTGGACAGGTGGTAGGTATCTCATGCTGTACATGTGGCGAGAAGAGGGGAGTGTGTTTTTTGCAGACCTAGTCAGCCAAAAGATGAGCTATGTCTACAGCACAAGTATATATGGTATCATGAAATACAAGTTTGACACTGGGACTTTCCTTTTGGGATACATATACAAGTATAGAATGCCTTGTGGTTGTACTTTATGGGGGAGGCTAATTTGGAACAATACTTTATTTTGGAGTAATTCACAGCAACTCTTATTTGCTTGTTCATGCAGATGAGGTAATGTCTCCATTTCAGGGGGCTCCCTCTGTCCTACTCTTAAAGAGTAATGTATTTTTCTTACTGTAAAGCCTGTTAATGGCAGTCATCCACCAGGCAGGTTTGCTCCTCCATAGAGCTTGTGTTACACCTATCAGGTACAGCCAATTCAATGCAGTTATACAGTTGTTTGTATAAAGCATTGGTGTACAGCTTAGCATAGTTGCTAGTTCCTTCTGAGGGTGGAGGTGCAGTGAAGCTATTGATACCATCCCTTAAGAGGTTATAATCTGATTTGGTGAAGTTGATTAGTCTATCTTCCACAAGCGGGGGAGGGTGCCAGGTGTGATATGTACTTTGAATGAGACCAATTAGTTAGGGAGGGGCACACAGTGTGGGTGTTACAGTGGTCCTCCATATCAGTAAGCACATCATCCAGTATATAGACTCCCCTTGTGGGGATGTCAACCAGCTGGTCCAGGGCATTGTGGTTAATGACCTCGGGAATATTTGTACAACTGAGTTTGAGCATGACTAATATACCCAGTTGTTGGGTACTTAACATCACCCAAAATAATGGTGTCTGGCTATATCTTGATAGACTCAAGTAGATGCAAATAAGCAAAGTGGGTGTCCTGATTCATGGAGAGGCACCTGTATCTGGCAATTACCTGAATAGGTGCCTACAAAAAGACCATACCTCCTGGGTTGTCTCCAGGGAATCAGACTGTGTAACCAATACATTGACCCCATTACTTTGCATGAGGTCTGCATGTGTGGAAGGAGTTGTGGACTGCTATGGCTGTGTTGCTGTCCACAGTCCTAACCCAGGTGTCTGGGACTGCACAAATGTGTGTGTCTACCAAGGTGAGGTCTGCTTTCAGTGAGTGGGGTCTTGTGTTGACACTCCTAGCATGTAGTAGCATAACCTTGAGGTTATTTGTTGCTGGACTTTTTACATTAGAATTTTGTCCCTGGGACACCACCTAAAAAGGGCACTATGGGGGTGGTCAGGGCCTTGGCCATTAGTCAAAATTGCATGGATGACAGACTGAAGACCATCTCTGACAAAGCATCAAGGTCTGTTGATCATGTCATACCAGGGTGACAGATAGTGGATCCCCTTCAAATGACAGCAGATGCTAAGCCAATTATTGAGGTGAATCATGTTCTTTTTGCATGTAACCATCATTCCAGATGAGGTTAAAATGAAGCTGAAGTCCAAGGCCATACCTACCTGAGATGCGCAGTCTAAAAACTCAATCATTTTTCTCATCATACACTCCTGAGAGGTACATCTCAAGTCACACACACAAACAGGAGCTATGACATAGTCACAACAGTACCTGCTGTTGACAGACCGAGTGCATGTGTGATATGGCATAACAGGGCAGCTGAACTACAGCTGGCCATGACCTTCCCCTTATGTAGCCTGGTGAGTGGGACAACAAAGTGCCTCATGATATAATCACGTATGAGTAATATGTGTGATCTACTTTCTTGCCTTAAGGGTTTGAGCGCTGACACAGTAGTACATGAGCTATTATGTGTACTGTTCTACACAGAGGTAGTATTATATGTAGCATACTTGCATCTGTGTTTGTGAGGTATCTGGTGTGCATATCTGTTTCTGTTAAGGAGCTTTGCATATGTGTTGTGTGTTTGGTTGGAGTTGGAGGTGAGGTGTGCATGTTGACAACCTACTCATCGTCATATGCATCATATGTTTGCAGTGAAGATGTGGATGACCATGCATGCACAGGACACTTGTTCAACATTGCAGTCATTACTTTGGCCTTGCACATCTACAATGCCTGTTAAACAACCATACAGCAAATGGATGAGTTGTGCAATGATGTGGACACAGTTTTGTGTTCTGGTAACATAAGTGTATAGTACCACATAAGCAGGATATGTGGTAGGAACAGCTATATTGCCCAAAGGTGGCCACTTTTCTGCAATAGGCCTAACAGCCATGTCATGCAGATCACCAACATGATGCTGTTGAAGGGCAGGCTGAATGACTTGCTGTGATACCACCACCTAACATGGACAGCTGTCACTGTGGAGTTTGCCACATCAACCTCGGACATCTATGTCACCTGACAAACAACATTACATTGTGATGCTATAGCTGTTCTCCTAATCAACATCAGATCAATATTCAGTCAAATCCTATGATGCTTGGAACCCAAGTCATAATACACGCAAAGCTCAAATGACTGTGGCCTGCTTCATGTCTTGAGATTGGTTGTAATGTGTTGCATATGGTGAGAGACAGAGAATAGGAGCTTTTTATGCCAACAGAGTAGTGCCATGGTGAGATCAGCAGTAGTAGTAGTCATGCAGCAGCAATTCAGGCTACTCCCCTCTTTTCAGCTGTCATCACAGGGTAAGTCTTTGTTTTCAATAGGCACTGCTTGATTAGTACCTAACTTCAGAATACCTGCCTAAATACTCCATCCTTAGGTTTACAGGATGTACATATTAGTTTCCCCTACAGTGTTTGGCAATGCTCTGTAAAAACTCAGACATCTTGGGTTACATTTATCTTGGAAACTATGATGGAAATAACTCCAGTAAGGAGTTGCATACATGACCTTTCAGGACCTCTGGATTTAGTATTTCACTGTAGTCACCAAGAGGCATTGTGCTTTGGGAATGGAGAACAGCAATAGTCACCCTCTGCACAAAGGGGGCCTATGTACAAACACCGGTAGATGATCAATAGAGATGTAGTACACCCACAAACACTGGACCAGATACAGTCATGGGCAGATCATGGCTGCCCTACTTAGTGGACCTATTTGATAAGGTTATCAAATCAATGGATGAGGGAAACATGAGTCACTCCATATACCATGACCTGACAAGGCATTTCATTGTTGACAAACCCAAGTGGTTAGGTACAAACTAGTACGTCAGCCTGGGGATAGCCAAGTGGCTGACTGACAGGATCCATGACATTAGCAATGAGGACACCCCTCTACAGTGAGGTCAGTCACCAGTGGACTCCATCACAAACTGCTCCTCGCACTGCTCCTTTTAGGAAATAACTTCTCTGCAGGTGTGGACACTGTCAGTGGTCTGTGACTGACTAAATTTGCTGATGATTGCAAATGAGAAACTGTCATTGCATCCCACACTGACAGAAATGTTTTCCAGGAGGGGTTGACACAGATATACAGTTGCTGTCAGAGCCATGGACTTACAGTAAATGCCAGGAATTGCACAATACTATCCTTTCGGAAGTGATCCAGCTGTTGCAACTATTGTAGACTGCACAATGCCTACAGCTGACCCAGTAATCAGGGATTTATGAACGCATCAGTAGTTATCTAGCCTTTGACTGAAACATGTCAGTAATATTGGGTAAAGCATTCCATGTAGCACAACCTGTAAACTAAGGTAGGGCAGGCAAATCCAAGGAAGTCATTGTTCCACTGTAGTCAGCATTCATCAGACCTATCATTGAGTGCAATGTCACTTTTGCCATGTAACCAACCAGGATTACCCATCATTGTAGCAGCCGCAGAGGTTCCCAGTAAACAACTATGCAGTGTATGTAACATGTTGTATGGAGACTGGGTTATGGCCTTATCCATGTTTACTGTCCCCAACATGCTTTGGAGGGGAGGTGTATGGCTGCCATACAGGGTGGTTTCAGACCCACTGTAGACCTCCTGCATAAAACAACTAGCACCAGAATTACCTGTTCTCCAGACCTACACCTTGCCTGTGGTATAAATGGAACATGCTGGAGACAACAGGTATATAACCCAGAGACTACACCCTATATGGAACAGTCTCCCCGTCCATGTGAAGTAGAGTTCTGCCCTAATGCAAATCAAGTGCAAGTTACACATTTGGATGGGGAACAGTACAGTCACACATGGTTTAGTACCAATGTCTGGAATGGGCACAGATATAGTGGAGATTTTTCATCTCCCACACCCCGGCCTGTAGGTGTTTCAGCACCCAAAACCCTGTTTATAGTCTTCCAGGGTATCAGCCCTTGTCAAAGTTTAGGGATGCATGGCTAGGCTTCAAGAAGCCCTTTTGCTCATGAGTGTATTAAACACATATGAACACAGGTTCCAATGACCCTATAGTTACTTACCTTTCTGTATCATTTTCATCTGTGCTGACATTCAGTTCTGATGGTTTGATTGTACATGTGTAGGCATAGCTGTGTCCTACAGAATCCTGAAAGAAAATCGTAGACATTTCCATGAGACACCTTTTGCTGTGCGAGCACAAAGCCATTTCTACATCATCCATGATAACGCAACTACATGATATGAATCTAGCCTCATTATAAATGACTTTGTGCAATATCTGTAAATGAGCAGTACAAGTAGCATGCAAAAAGACACAATGGACGATAGGTCATAGTGATGTAAATAGACACCCTGTACATCAGACACACAGCTTTATTTTCTTGCATCTATGAGAAAGATGACAAGGATGTGGCACAAGTATAATCACTTACACACAGTGTTGTGTGGGGGTACAGGAGGCCTAGGCTAACACAATAGGTTGACATGCATGTGTGTGAGTCTGGAAGGAAAGCAGCTAAGATGGAGCATGGAGATGTGGTGTGTGTTCTGTAGGAGATCTGATTTTGACAGTGATGTGTGAGTGCATGTGAACACAGCCAAGCAAAGTGCTAGCCCTACGTGTCTGTATGTTAGTCAGCTGTGAGTTGTGCATAGTAGAGCTGACAGTTCATCGTCTCTGCCCCCAAACATGTGAACTGGCTCTACCAGGAGTTGCACTGGCACCTCCATGCCCAAGGTCAGATGCTGTGCTACTACCTGAGGGTGACTGCTGTCTGCTGGGAATGTGTCCTCCATGGGAATGTCCAGGACCATGAGCCCATGGTCTGCTATGTTTTGGTGTTTACAGCACACTCCCCTCTGGAGTGCTGGATGTACTGCCAATATGGGAGCATGATTGTGCACTGCCAGGTTGACCTTCAGCAAATGTAGTTGCTGACCTATGTCCACGAGGCTGATGCTCAACTCCAACTAGATGTTCCATCACAGACACTATGTGTTCCAAGACTGATACTGTGTAATCTGTCTGGGACCAACGTCTATCCACTGCGTCAGTCAACCATTCCAGGGTATCAGCAACATGGTGGAGGTAGTCATGGATGTCAGACTATGCTGCATCCTTAACCCTGAGCATTCTGTGGGAGTACCTTTCAGAACATTCCTTGTACTTTCATGATGGCACTAAACATTTGCTGAGTGACACATGATGAGACACTTGCAATAGGTGGTGGAGGGACAGAGAGCCTCCTATGAGCACCCCTGTTAATCTGCCTTGGTGTAACCTCAACAACTGTTTGGATATGACCAGTGATAACACCTCCGGCAGCCTCAGTAGTCACACTCTCCTGTTCAGTGTCCCCACCCTCATTCTGTCAAATATCTGTGGCCACAGGGGACTGGGTATGTGTAGGCTGTGTATGGTGGCGATGAGGGCAGACAAGGGATGTTAACCTCTATGTCAGATTTAGCCCCTGCAACCCCCAGCTGTGCTTCACTTTGGCTACCATCATCAGAGTCTGAAGAGACTCCAACATCAGGCTGTGAAGGGGGCAGAGACCAGCTCACATGGTCACCTGTGAAAAAGGGAACAGCATTAGATTAAGACTCAACCTACTATGCTGTGCATTGCTATGTTGCAATATATGTTATGTTGTATACATTAATAAGCATCCTGGATGTCAGTCTCAAGTCCATTTATTTATACAATAATTGGACTTGAGACTGACATCCAGGGTGCTTATTTTTGGTTTATTTGTTATTTTGGTAAGCACTTTTACACCACTTACTTGGTTCCTATGTTGTATACATTGCTGTCAGTATCACAAACTTTTCTAACCTCCAAACTCTAATAGTAGGACATGAGGACATTATAGTCTAACCCAAATATGTATTTACTAGCAAATAAAATCTCTTTAAAGAAGAATCTCATGATCAATACCTAAATGATGCCCAATGTGGACATTTTGAAAAATCCTTGCACAGATGACACATCTGGCAATCTGTACTGTTCTGACAATACTTAAAAATATATCATTGAGGGCATACCTACATGGCATAGGTATGAGTGTAAACTGTGTACAGTCAGAATCTATCTCTACCATTGGCAATCAGGCAGATTGTGCAGCAATACAGCCATCAGGCCTGGAAAGACAGTTTAGCATATACATTTCATTAAATATACATGTGTAGCAAAACAGTGCTGTGCTTAACGGGAGCAGGACCATGGCCTTGTCCAGTTCCTGATGTTCCTGAAAAGATTTGAGGGAGAGGTAATATAAACAGCTCTGCATTTTACATTATAACAAGGTATACATCAAAATGTCTGAAATTTACAGTAGCTTGTATGTAAACTGGTATATTGTTCACAATCTGGCCCGAGACTCAAACTACAGCTAACCTGTTTTCCTCCCAAAATAAAATCTGACACCCACTTAAAACTATGTACACACTGACACACTGAATGCTACAGTATTCCAGTGATGATCCTACTAAGCATACCTGCACGCTCTTCTGGTGTTGAAATGGTGGCACCCACATCCACAACATACTGTGTGATGGATGCCTGGGAGCTGTCTTGTATAACTAGGTTCACCAGGAATTCCTCAGTGGCTGGCAGTGGTTGTTCTGCAACAGGTTCTTCACCAGTGACACCACAATCCTTGGCCATGTTTGCTGCTCTTCTATATGTGGTGTGGATCATATTGATGGTATGGTGTTGTACCTGTTCATATGTCCTGTTCTGCTGACCAACCGCATTTACATTTTAGACCAAGTAGGCCCACAGTGCAGCCCACTCCTGTCTGTTGGGCTTCCCCCTGGATAGTAGGATCTCATAATGCTGCCGCAGGGCCTCCACAATTATGTCATTCTCAGGCTCAATGAACGGGGTTAAACATTATTGCTGATCTACAACAAAAACAGAAAATATGTCAGGATCAGATATGTGGGGGTGCAAAAGGTAGCGATACAGCCATATAGGACAGCTATCAGTATTCACTATTTGATTACACATCTAAAATTAAAATGTGTGCCCCACCATATGTCTCAACCTCTTAGAGCAAGAAATCTGGAAAATCCATAAATAAAATTGGGGCAAAGGCCAGAAAATAAGGACAATTTCTATGTATAGGTGTTACAAACTTACACGGTTGATGGAATAACAGGTTGTGTATGACCATGAAACATCTGCAGGGTATGAAGTCTGCAAATCAAATGTCCTAAACTTTTGTTTAACTGCAATCTTTAATGATTTGCAACTACTTTGCCAGAAAACCAGAATTTTATGAAACATGGACCAAATATATGAGTCTGGATAATCTGATAACATATGTACAGGTGAGAGGTATGTCTACAATGTACAAAGGTTGTGGGCACAAGTAATGGAGTAGCAATAGTCAAATGTAGGTGTAATACACGTGGAGATCAATGACATGTTATTAGTAAAGTTCTAGAACAAGCTTACTAACGTAGTCCCATTCCCCATAACTATATTCCACCATATGCATCATTTTGATGCTAAAATGATTACATACCTACTGGAGTACAATGCACCTCTTTGGAACAAAGCTGATTTGTATATATATATATATATATATATATATATATATATATATATATATATATATATATATATATATATATATGGTTTACTATTACAATGCCAACGTAGCATTGTACGCCTATGAATTATTCGAACTACAGATGTCCGAATAGTTCATATGTGTGCAAGATACATAATCGAACATTACATATGCAAATGTACTGTGCATTTGCAAATATGAACATTCAATTATGTACAGGGATCGCGGTACAGTGCAGTAAGGGAAATACATCCCTTTCCTCACTGTAGTGTGATATCGGAGTTGGACTATATAGTTAGGGGGCATGTGGGGGGTGCAGCCAGCCACCCTGCATAAACGGGATGTTAGGTGTACTAGTTAAGGAGTTACAACAAGGGTAGAATTGGTGTTAAGTGCTGTAAAATGTTGTGTTTGACATTTTCGGCATTGACAGCTGATTTTTGACATTAGGTCCATGAGGTAATTTGTACTTTCGGCAACATAGTTAGCTGTTAAGTACCCTTTTTTTCTAACTTTGATATTTTAATAGTAAACCTATATATATATATATATATATATAGATATATATATATAAATATAGGTTCACTACGAAATTTCGAAATCCCAAAATCTCGAGTTTCAGAATATCGAGTTTAGGATCTTGAGATCTTGGAATCTTGAAATTGTGAGCCTCCCCAAAACACCACCCAACACACTAAAACCTGTGTATGCAGGGGCCACCCTCCCTGCACCCCCCTGCAACTTAAATATACAACTCTGAGATTGCACTACAGCAAGGACAAGGGAAATCTCCTGGTCTGTGCTGTATGCCGATCTCCGTTCAGGATTTTGAAGTTTTGAAACTTTGAACATATGATCTTCGATCATATGAAATTCAAAGTTTTGAGTTCGAAATTCTGAATGGAACCCTATATATATATATATATATATATATATATATATATATATATATATATATATATATATATATATGTCTTGTGCCAATGAGTTCATACAAAGTAACTCTCATATACATTAGCAGGTGATTGCCTCTGAACCAGTCTGTGGTTGAGTAATGCTAACTGAAGCATACACAGCTGATTTGCAGTGTAATCAATCAATCCCCTGCAACTACTAAAGAGTGATGTAAGGACTCAATGTAGAATGCATCTCTTTTCTTATAAGATGGGGTGGAAATGCTGGGTAGAAATACTGTGTCAGCACAGGGAGGATGTACATTTATGTGTGAGCTACAGGCTGCAGCTGAGGCTACTGCTGTAGGCAATAAGCATAGTCAGAGAGGCTGCAGAATGGTGAGGACAGCAGCAGTTATGAGCAAAGGTGTGACCACTGGCAGCTCTGGTGTACAGCCAGAGCCTGAGTGGAGGAACCCATCCCACAGGATATTGTGGTATGTGTTTAAAGTAAGTATGTTAGCCAAAGGTATCATTAACAGAGTAATAGGCAACATGTTTGTTGTGTCCTTGAACAACATAGGGGATAAATATACCATTATGTCTACCATTTGGGCAACTGCCGGGTCATGTGTTACATTATGGCAGTCATTTGGAACATGTGTGCTGGCAGTCCTTGCTGCTAGCAGGACCTCCATATGTGTATGTTAGTTGTGCAGCTGTGCTAATCTGTAATATCATTATGAAATGATTGTGCGCTGCACTCTGATATTAGTGGGTCTCCTTCACATTACCTAAGTTAAAATCATCTGTGAATGCATATTAATACATAACCTAATACCCTATGCACTTTATAGTGTTTCTATAGGGATATGTCAACTGTGCTCGTATCTGCAGGCCTTTGAATGCCATCACTGTACAGCATACATTGCACCTGAAATGCACTGATTGGATAAATAGTGGATGGCTCAGTCATTCATTGGTAAATGAAGCAGTTATCATTTATTCTTTATGTATTATTTTTATTATAGTTATGTATTATTTAATCATTTATCACTGATAAATGCTACACACCACTGGATTTGAACCCAGGATCATGTGTGGCAAAAAATATTGTTTGCAAAGCATTTAACAGATTGAGTTACTGAGTCACTGTTACAGCAGGTGTCTTTGTCAAGGTATAAATGCACACATACAGGCTGTGACATACCTCAAATATATCCATTATTATGTGCATGGCTTTATAGGGATGCATTATTCCACCAGAGTCTTAGATGAACATGTATTTTGCCATTAATTTTTTAGCAGGTATATTTCTAAATGTTAGATAGAAACAACTCTGATCCAAAACAATACCAAAACAGCAAAATCTTCAGAAGTCAGGAATCGAAAAACAGGAACCAAAGTCAAATCCAAAAGCAAATTCTTTATTCTCCAGCGCCTCGGTGTAACCACCTTTCAAGAGTATACATTCTCACTGAAAGAATGGATATATATATATATATATATATATATACTCATAGCAATTAAACAATTAATTAAACAATTATGTTCAAAAAAGTTTTAAAGCAGACACCTCCAGTTTATTTCATTATTCAATCCACAGGGTGTCATTGTATTGTATTTCAAAATAAAAATACTTTCCTTATATTGTAAGTTATATTTCAAAGCATTTTCATCATTACAAAGACATTTCACACTTTCTAAAACTGTTCCTGTTAAAAATGAAGCATCACTATTATGATAAACACTAAAATGTGTGGCAATAAATTTATTTTCCCTTTTATGTCTTATGTCTCTAATGTGCTCACCTAACCTAATACGAAACTCTCTTTTAGTTTCACCTATATAATATAATCCACAGGGACAGTGTAAAGCATATTTCTAAATGTTGCTGATAAAAGTGTACATTTACCTGCTATTAAAATCCTCACTTACATCCATTAATCTGTGTCTGGCTTTGTAGTGGCGTAGTCCTGTACCAGACTCCATGTTACACTCCCAGTTTTTCCATTACTCTTTCAGCAAGTTTGTACAATGCAGTGCAATGTGCAGCTCTGCTTAAACACATTTAATGATGGTAACTTGCAATTACTATGTTTTGCTTAAACCATCTGTTTTAATTAACAGCTATGTGGAATGGCAGGTTAATGCACTGGTCTGCAGGTGCGATGGTCTTTGGTTCGATATAGCGCACAGGTGTACATTTTGTACGTGTTTATTATCATTTCAAACACATATAGGTTCATAGGTTCATAGGTTCGTACTAGGCTATCTGCCCTAAGGCATTTATAAGCCTAGCCAAAGTGTATGTGGCTTACGCCACCCCTTAGGATGAGAATACTACGCCCTTTTAGGGTTTAGTTTACTATGCCTCTGTCTAGTAGTGACACAGAGATGACCCCCGGGGTAAACCTACGATCTCCCATCCATTCGTCGAGATTTCTCTTGAATAGAGTCAGTGAGGGGCTCTGCCTAACATGGACTGGGATTCTGTTCCAGAGTGTAGGGAGCCTCTGGGTTATGAATCTGTCCCTCCAGCACGTCCTATTTATTTCTGTGTTGAGGTTTAAGTCACTTGTTCTCATGGCTCTGATGGATTTGGATTTTCTGAGGTGGAGCATGTCCATTAATTCAGGATTGGACATGGCCTTGTACGCCAGGCACAGATCACCTCTGAGTAGGGTGTGCGACTGAATAGAGCTGGAGTTTTTCAGTCGGTGACATATGACATATGTTTAAGACCTTTTATCCTCTTGGTGAGGAACTTTTGGGGTCTTTCCAACTGCTGCAGGTGTCGGGTGAGATACATCCCAAATGGGGCATTGTACTCAATCATTGGCCTGATAAGAGAAGAGTACAGGGGCACAATGACCTCTCTTGATCTAGATGTGAAACCCTTCATGATAAGGTGGGCAATATAGAAGGTCTTACCACTATGGGTCCATTTAGCTGAGCTCAGTGACACTGAGCTATGTATCACATTATACAGCATTGCGCAAAAGGAAAAATGGGGAGATAGGATAGTGGTGAAATGGGGTGAAGGCAGGGAGAAAAACATAGTGAAAGGCAGGCAGGCATGTGCAGGAAGGGTGTAGGAAAGAACTATAGCTATCCATTTCTTGTAGAGCAACAACTGTATACCTTGACAGAATTTATAGATAAATTTGGAGTGCCACTCACAGATAGAGGGGTGAGGACAACATAACTGCATTGTCAAGCCAGTTGGACCAAATTATTTGTGTCCAGTGGACAAGTGTGCAAAATGAAGAGCTATGTATGGGACAATATTTATTTTGTGGGACAGGTGTCCAGTTTTTTTAAAGGTGAGAGTGGAATGTTGGGGAAGGGACATAGGTACATGTGTAATTTGGAAATGTGAGGAAGCTTTTGCATACAGACAAGACACAGACAGGGTTGGTGTGTGATACAAGAAGGAGGGTGAACACCTTGGATGGGAAGGGTGTTGTAGAATCCCAGTCTCAGGTGCATCCACAAGGTAGCAGTGCGACTCAAGTCCCCACTATTGGGACTGCTGTCACTGCTCCTTTCCTGCTCTTTTGGTGGAAGTGGTGGAGGCTAGCATACAGGATGAGGCTGCCCTACCAGAGCATGCCTTCCATCCAGCGCAGTCAATGTCTGAAATTTCAAAAGAGCAATCTGCACACCATGCCTGGCACTTCATTACAAGTGACAAAATCACCCCTCCTCCACTGCTCCCAGAGGGGTCCCAGGCTCGGCCCAAGGGCAGAACTACCCAAAGCCACAGGTAGTGCAGGTGCAGCAGAGGGAGCACTGCCAGGCTGTGGCCCAGACGTGCTTGGCCCCAGTGCCACGGTCGGATGAGCCAAGGTAGGTGAATTACCTGGAACTGACCTACCTTGCTGCACTGTAGTAAATCAGATATAAACATAAGGTAAGATTAGTAATAACCAAACCAGTGTTAGTATTAACATAGTGGAACATAATATTGATTAATCCAAATACATATTAAGGTATATTATGTGGAACACAACAATAAGTAACATATCAGTAAGTATGTTAATAGCAAACCAGTATGAAATAACCCATAAGGCCAACATAACAGTTAGTTTAATTGAATATATTAATATTAAATCATAATAATATATAACATTAATAAATTAAAGAAGATAAGGGGTGGGAAGAGAGAGAAACACATACCATTAGTGAACTCGCAGATGATGTTACTACACAGATTATTAATACATACTTTTCCAGGTGTGCAGTGTCAGTTGTGTGTACAGTGACTCCAATTATTCTATAGATGATGATACATGCACATACCTCTCAACCTGTTAGCATGGGACAGTATGGGCCAAGCACTAACAGATGCAGGTATACAACTACACAGAACTGTTTTACATGTTATGCTCATACATTGCTACCAAGGTGTTCTGTAAATGGATTTGCAAATACATTGCATGCCAGGTAATCATTTATCTGCTAATCAAGGAACAGACAGATTGGGCAGTTGTCATTACATTACAGAAAATTGGGACAATTGAGAGGTATGTTCATGTACATTAAGTAGACTAGACAGACACTCATGTCTTAGTTGGATGGCATGGGAGTAGAACCAAAAGCTGTGACTCCAGGGGGTACACTTAATGTAAGAATTGACTGTAGTCACATTAGAACACACATGCAATGAATACAGCCCTACTGCAGTTATTTGAACACATTGGTTATCAAAGCAAAATCCGGCTTTACACTTTATTGTTATTGTACCTTAGAATCTGTGAATTATACACCTGATATCTGCTGGGAACATGGGCTACCTTACCCATATACCTTATTCCTGGAGTGGGAGGAATAGAGAGTGTTATTTGACTCACACTGGCCTGAAGACAGCCCTGAACTGTACTGTGGGTTGTGCAATACATGTATCAGGCACTTACTTTTGCATTCTCTATTAATTTCATTTGTACAGTTGACTGGAGTCACATTAGAACAACCATGCAGTGAATACAGCTCTACTGCAGTTATTTGCACACATTACTTATCAAAGCACAATCCTGCTTTACACTTTATTGTTATTGTTCCTTATAATCTGTGAATTATACACTTGATATCTGTCCAGAATGTGGGCTACTTTACCCATATACCTTGTTCTTGGAGTGGGAGGAATAGAGAGTGTTATTTGACTCAAACTGGTATGAAGACAGCCCTGAACGATACTGTGGGTTGTGCAATACATTTATCAGGCAATTACGTCTGCTTTCTTTATTAAATTCATTTGTACAGTTGACTGGTGTCACATTAGAACACACACATGCAGTGAATACAGCCCTACTTCAGTTACTTGCACATATTACTTATTAAAGCACAATCCTGCTTTATTGCACTACAGTTATCAGAAATTATCCATACTTACTACACTTATGACGCATTCTGGATAGGTGCCCTGCATGAGACTGGACATTGCGAGCCCGTTCAGCTGCAGCTGTTGGAAGAGAAGCAAACCATTATGCATACCAGTTTTTCATGGATTCGACTTGTACATTAGTAAAGTAGTAGCAAACATACTTACATATCTGTGGGGCATGCCCAGCCCTAGCCTCTTGGACCCAGGTGTGCAAGGTTCCCCTCTTCCATCGCTTCAGGTTGTCATAGTGGAGACGACACTACCTCACCAGTGCAGGAAATACTGGTAACACTGTTAAGATCCCTGGTCAACTGATTCCAGGCTTCAGCTTTATATTCCGAGCTCTGGCAATCACCCTGCAACAGCTGGAGTTCATAGTTTAGGAACAGGAGTCCAACAAACACTCTGTACTCCTGCACACCCACCTCTGCACCCGAAAGTGTACAGCCTCACCAACACCACCAGGCAAATCGACAGTTTACTATGGACACTAATGAATGCTGTGAATTCTCACCTAGTGGCCTTGATATAGGCTGCTTTCCCACCCTTACAAGTCATACTGTAACATTCAAAAAAGTCCCACTTTGCTTTGCATCATGCAAAACATCTGTGCAATTTACTGTTTGGAATCTATTTCTCGATAGTTCAGGTTACAGTATATGGCCTTTGGCTTACCGTGTTTGCTGATTCTTGCATACTGAGTGCAATCATTGAGCCCACCAATGATGATAATATACTACAGGAGAGGCTAACACAGACAAATCCATTTCTTCAACAGTGAAAAATGAAAATATGTTCAGAATGTTAGCTGAATTTGGGCTGTCACCTCTAGAAAGAGGGGTGACAACAATGTAATCATGTCAAGAAGATGTGAAAAATGGATTACTATGTGTGGGAAGATAATTTTATTTTTTGTAGGAGAGGTGCCCTTTTTTAATTCAGTAAGAGAGGAATGCTGGGTAAAGGATGTTGGTATTTTCAGGTCAGGTAAGTTGGGTAGGTGAAGAAGCAAATGCAAACAAACAAGACAACAGACACAAAAAGTTGGGGGACACCATGATTAGGATGAGAGCGGGGACAATGCAGTCTCATGCCCATAAAACATGGAGACAATGGGAATCCAGTCCTCACCCCTTGAACTGTCATCACTGTCCCCTTACTCACCTGGTGGCTGGAGTGCTTGACGTCTCCTCCTCCTACATACCATGAGGGAGAGTAGCCTATACATCTGGTGTAGGTGTACACCAATAGTGCAATGCACAACCCTATGCACCAACTCTGGCATCTCTTGGCAGGTGATGAAATCCCCACCTCTGCCACTGCTCCCAGAGGGCACCACAGCATCAGCTGTCAGGGCAGTACTACCTGAGGGTTCAGGTAGTGCAGGGGCAGCAAAGGCAGTGCTGCCAGGTTGGCTCCGAGTTGTTCTAGGCATAGGAGCTGGAACCACTGGAGCAGGGGTAGGCTAGGCTGATCCACTGATGCTGGCCTACCTTGCTGTGCTGCGAAGCATTTAGTGATTTGGTACAGATGGATGACATGGAGACATTTTATTAACACATAACAGAAAATAAAAAAAAGAAAGAAGAGTTGGATTGAGAGAAAAAATATATAAAATTAGTACTATCATATGTGACATACAACGCATTATACAACTATTTTATCTGAAATATTACATTTAAGTATACAGCCTAACAGCTACACACTATAACTACAGATTGCTAAAAGTAATCCTTGAAATGTGCAAATATTCCACATATGCATGGTCAAATTGCACAGATTACAGTTAACAGCAGGGCATTTATGCCACTTGTATAGAGTTTAAGTTAATGTAATATTATTAAAGAAATGCATTATTGTATAGCTGTTACTCATGGTATTTGAGCCCAGTGCCTCTGACTATAGTCTTATACTTGACTCCTAAAGTTGGTTTGTGCTACAGACTAATGCATGCATATTTGCTTTTACAGTTAGGATATGCAAGCTCAGTTTGCTACAACTGTATAAAAAAAAATCAGTCTTTAACTTTTAAAGCTACAATAATACTTCTCTTGTGCTGCATACATACCACTTGCTTCCCTCAGTCACTCCATTCAATCAGCATGAGCCTTGTCCAAGACAAAAAACGCAGCCTCCATGGGACCAGATGACATCCCGGGCTGTCTTCTAAACAGGCTAAAACATGAACTAGCATCACCACAAAATACCATTTTCAATCATAACCTTAACCACAGGCTTTGTTCCTGTGGAATGGAGAACAGCAACAGTTATTCCCTTTCACAAAGGTGGCCTAGCAACAACACATGTAATTACAGATTTATAAGCCTTAACAGTCTCATCTGTAAGGCCATGGAATGTATTATTATGGACCTCATAAATAAAGACATATGTGACCTCCAAACCATGGATCCTACCCAATTTGGCTTCGTGAAGGGCAGATCCTGCCTGTTAAATCTGGTGGATTTCTTTGAAAATGTGACCAAGGCCATCGACGAGGGCAAATCTGTGCACACAGTGTACCTCAACCTGGCAAAGGCTTTTGACACTATCCCACATTCAGGCATTTCTGATAAACTTAGGAAATTAAATGTAAACCCCTTTGTTGTAAGATGGGTTGCCAACTGGCCCACAAACTGGACACACACTATCAAAGTGGGTGACTCCACATCAACCAGAAGATCCTGTTATCAGTGGGGTGTCACAGGGGTCAGTGCTGGGTCCCCTACTGTTTGGTATATACTCCTCAGAAGTTCAGGTCAAAACTATGGGGTTGTGGCTGACCAAGTTTGCAAACGACTGCAAACTAGGTACAGTTATTGAATCCCTCCAGGAGTGTCTCACGCAAACCATCAACTGGTGTATTAGTCACAATCTCAAACTGAATGCAAAGAAATGCATCATCATTCCCTTCAGCACAAACAATGTCCCCTCACACTATCAAATTAACAACAATACTCTAAGTATCCATGAAGTGGTACTGGACCTGGGATCACATGTTGACTGCAACCTTAATTTTGATCACCATGTGTCCACTGTAATAAAGAAATATTTCTATGTGGCACACTTGATTAGTAAAGGCATTGCCTCAAGAGCAAAGGAAGTTATAACTCCCATATGCTCGGTACTTATCTGGCCTATAATAATGCCCAATTTGTCATGTACCATACTAAGCACCTACAGCAATTAGAGGACCTCAGAGGTTTCTAGCAAAGAAGATTAAGAGCCTTCAGCATGTGCCTTACACAGACAAAGTCCTTGTCAATATACTCTGTATTGTATAAACTTCATAGGGGAGACTTATGCCTGGCCTGCAGAACAATCAAAGACCCAAACTTAATGAACTTGCTGCATATCTGTAAATTGAATGGGATTAGGGCTACCCATTCCAGGGACCTAAATATGGCCCATGACTTAAATAGGACATGCTGGAAGAACAGCTTTATCTCCCAGCGGCTGCTGCATCTTTGGAAAGGGCTACCAATTCATGTGAAACAGCGCACCTTTATGGCAATGTTCAAGAGGAACCTTACCGGGGAAAGGGCCCATAACCCTCCTGGACATGGGCAGTCATCATAAAATGCAATCTTGGGTATTTACTAGCATTTCTATGGTATTACATTGGGATAAAATGCCTAGGCTTAGAATGACTTCCAGGTCAATAGCCTAGCAGTCTCCTATGAACCTATGATATTGAACTCTCTTTTGGCATTACATAGCTCTGGAAAGAATAAAAAATAGCATACTAGTCTTGGTTATATTTAGGAGATTCATAGAAGATTCATAGATTAGTACTAGGCTAACTGTCCTTGTGGGTCATTTTAAGCCTAGCCAATTACCCCATGTTAGAATCAAACTCTGTACCTTGTGTCCTTAAGGTAGCACCTTAACCATTATGCTAACCTCCCACCCACTTTCTATATATTACAAATACGCTCTATTATCATACTTACACAGCTGTGGAATGTTGTCAGTTTGAAATTCATTCAAGCACTGGCTGACTGTATGCCTTTTGTGTCTCTGTAGGTCATTAAAATGATGCCTACACTGTTCTCCATTGCATGGGATGCCAGTAGCACTGAATACAGCCTGAGCCAAACTACTCCAAGTCTCAGACTTGTGCTGGGAGCCAGAATACTCCCCCTGCAGAAGCCTTTGACTGTGGTGCTTTACCAGGAGTCCAATAAATATGCTGGACTCCTGGACACCCCAACTCTGTGCCCTAAACTGGTCAGCATCCCCTCTAACTCCGGACATGTCTAACAACTGAAGTGGAGTAATGGCAACTAAAAGTTTCTTGCTAATTCCTGTTATCACATTTACTGGTGCACAAACCCAAGCAATGATGCCAACCACGTTTGTATGATTTTAAGAGGAGAGCAGCAGTGCTAAGCAGGGAGGAAAGAAATAATTTAAACTGTACGGTTAATCTGACACTTGACCTTAGGTTGAGGGATGCTTGCTGTTGTAGCTTGGAAATGTATATTACAAATTGGAAGATAACTGTTAGTTATGTTTGCAGACATGCACTGGAGGCATATATGTCATGACCTGACACATTTGTTTCTGGCTTTATACACTGGTAAAATTGATTTTTAAAGTGTGGGATTCTAACCTAGGCATAAGGGACAAAATATTTCTTCCACAGTGGTGATTTCCATCTTTGCCACAGAAGAACTGCTGCTCACACATAGTCAGGAATCATTCATGAATACAGATGACAGACTGAGGTCTTATACATGTATGTGTGTGACCTGGCAAGGTTCTTGTATATAGATCCAGGTGTGTATGTGTCTTATTTAATTTTGAAGGCCATCCAAGTCCAGTTAGCAGAATCATAGTTATGGAAATATAGTAGACAGTATAACCTCAGTCATACATCTAAAAAACAATAAGGGTGTCTTATGCCTTATACATATTATTCATACCAGCTCCACTATCTAAAGTGCTATATGTGAGAGTGAACATAATGGGAAATGGAACAAGAGTAAAATATGTGGAATATCCTGTATTAGAACCCAGGAGCATGTGTATAGCAGCCCTACACTTATACCTGCTTCCACAGGACTAGTTAGATGACAGTTCCATAATTTCTTACTCATTCTTAGGTTTTATGGGTTAACCACAATGCAGCGCCACTTAATGTGTTTATCTGGTGTCAAACAGAATTAATTGAATATATCCATTTTCAGATATTTACTGTCTGTGTCCAGGTATTCAATGGTTGCAGGTGTTGGGAAACCCTGTTAACCACCATGCAATGGTGTTAAACAATGGAAAGCAAAAATTGCAATAGTGTATCATTTTTGACCATTGCACTTTTACAAACTCCCATATGCAGGTGATCTGTCTGCTTCTGTGAGCCTCTAGTCCATGTTTCTGTACTGCTAAGTGTCATGCAAATGAGATAAGCACAGCCAAACCTGATATTCATTTTCTCTGTTTTCCTTGTTTGCACTAAGCTGCCCACTGTGCAAACACTGGCAAAAAAATAAAATAAATAAAAAAAAGTAAAAGGGAAAAGTAGTTGAAATGAAGAAAAAAAATCTATGAAATAAACACTACAATATGTTTATTAGTACACATGAAATATTTCTACATATGTCTGGACTTGAACTTTTATTTCAGTGAAACTTCAGAACACGGTAGGGGTGTCTCATCCCTCTTTGCCACACAAATATATCTGCAGCAGGGAAATGAAATCATTCTGTATACAACCAACTGCAACGTCATCCACAGTTTTAAACAACACATAAGTTATTTGTACATATATTCATTTGGGATGTAGTACACTGAGTGATCACACAACCATTTATGACTATTGCTTGCAAAAACACAGCTCTCTCTTACCTCTCTCTGTTTGTTGCTCATTCTTGTCTTATTTGACCAGTAATCTTAGGCTTTCTATAACGTTGTCCTTAAAATATGTGAGGATATTACATGGCAATAATATATTGTTCTCAACAAATGAAGGGGAGGTTGCATGTTAATGAACAGAACCTGTGAATTGTGTTCTGCTTGCTTACATTTCCAATGTCAATAAAATTACTTCTATACACTTTGTAAGTCAATCCTGAGACCCCCACTGGAGGTAGGGCAGTCTGCATTGCTGTTGTATTTTCCTTCTCCCTACCAGGAATCATTCACAGTTGCAATTAGCAATAAACAATGAGGGGGTGCCTGTGCTATGTTTACATTTGCTACAAATAGCCCAGTATTTGGGATTCAGAAATTCTAATGAGTTCACACCTCATTTACATCTTCACCATGCTCACAGCCCTGAATCTATACCATAAAAAGGCAACTGTGAAGCTAGGAAATCTAAAGGTGAGGAGACAAGACTTGTTTATGTGGGAATGCAGAAGAGACTATTACTTTGGGATATACCTGCCAAAAGACTAGAGAACTTGAGAAGGTGTACTTGCATTTTTAAGCTTTATACTGCAAAAGCTGAAATCTAATTATCAAAAATCTGTTTCATATTTATAGATATATTAATTAGCAAATGCTACTGTTATCTGTATGCATTACTTAGAAGTGTACTGATGGCAAGGACATGTTTGTCAGGGCATCTCACAGATATATATGATTGGCAATAGTTTAAAATGGAATGTTCTGTGTTAAATCTGTACACGTGTCAGGGACTGTTCATTTGATAGCAATTTTTAGCATTTCACTAATGGCTTTTTAACAAAATGTGTCTTTTGCCTGTTCTTTTGGGGCTGGAGGAGCAAAGCTGCATTTCTGTTTGGGCACAAATAGGGAGATGTTGCTATTGTCATTCTCCTTTGTTTTGCATCCAGCCTTGCTGTGTGTGTGAATCTAATATGTTACAACTACACAATTTGTGTTGTTCATATTTGAAATATCTAGACTGTTTTATGTTTCTCCAGTCAGTAATAGTGAAATGCTACCTTTTCTGTTTTATCTGGCAATAGGATATCTTTAGTTATGTGACACTTAGTGCATTATTCTTCTGATTGTTTTAGGACACCTAGGACTATGGTACACAGGTGTCTTAACACCTGAAAACTACCCTTCAGTGACCCTGAGAATCAGGTCATTGTGGAAGCTTTTAGCAACATGGTGCCTTTCTGCTTCAGAGGGGACATGGAGATATGTCAGGCAAAATGCAAATTTGGCAGCAGATAGTTGCAGATGTAAATGCAGTAGGTGGCCATGACAGGACATAGGATCAGATGCACCATAGGGCCACTAACATGATCTCATCTGCATGGAGGAGAGCAGATGGTGTGGCCCATAATTGGATGGGTATCGGGGGATGCTGCTACTAAGCCACCACTAACAGCAAATTAAGAGTTCCTGTCCACTGTCAGGGATCTAGACAGCTCCAAGGAAAGTGCAGAACAGCATGTCCTTGTCATTGGTGCTACTGTTTCAGGGACAGTAATTATGTCCCAGGAGCTTTGAAGTAGGCTTATGTATCTCAATTGTTAAATATTCTTGTATAGTAAAATATTTACAGCAGTATGTCAATTCTGTTTAAGAAGAAATTGGTTTGGAGGGGGCTTGCAGATTGCTACAGTTAACAGAATATTCTGATTGATTGCACATGGGCTTAGGTTGGACTTGTCATCCATGTTCTTGTTGAAAGTATTGTTAATGGACATATAAAGGCAAAAAAGTTTTACCCACCATGTTACTGCTAATTATGATGATGCTGTACTTCCCTTTTGCTTAACTTCTTCCAGGACCATAGATGTGTACTAGGCTAATTGCTCTGGAGCCTTTACAAGCCTAGCCCATAGGATTACCCTGACATCGTGCCACCCGACCTTAGTTCCCAGTGCATCTGTCGAGTAGAGCCACTGGAGTGATCCACGGAGTGAATTTTCTGTTTCCCATCCACTCATTAAGATTTCTCTTGAAGAGGGCCAGTGAGGTGCTCTGTTTGACATGTATGGGAAGTCTATTCCATAGCATGTGCAGTCTCTGTGTTATGAACCTGTCCTTCCAGCACGTTCTATTGATTGTGGTAATGAGGTTGAGGTCTTCGGAGTGTGTGATGTGCAGGGATTGGGATTTCTTTAGATGCAGCATTTCTAACAGAGCTGGGTCCGACATGGCTTTGTAAGATAGGCAGAGATCGCCTCTAAGTAGGTGATATGAGACAGAGAATAGTTGGAGTTATTTGAGTCTGTCCATATAGGACAAGTGTTTAAGGCCTAGGATCCTCTTTGTGAAGTACTTTTGCAGCCTCTCCAATTGTTGCAGGTGTCTAGTGAGGTATATGCCAAATGTGGCATTGTACTCAATGATTGGCCTAATGAAGGAACAGTAGAGTGAGACAATGACCTCTTTCTTCCTGGATGCAAAACCCTTAGTAATGAGATGTGCCACATAGAAGGACTTTCTGACCACAATGGCAATGTGGTCAAAAGAGAGGTTGCTATAAGCCTGTGTTCCCAGATCTCTTATAACACCTTCTGTGTTCACTGGATTACCATCAATGTGGTAATTCATGGGAAACAGGTTTTTCCCAAAGAGGATGACAACACATTTTTTGGCATTGAGCTTAAGGCCATGGTTCTGACACCAGTCATTGGTCTCAGTGAGGGCTTTCTGTAGGATTTCAACATTACTTGGGGAGTTAATAATACTTCTCAACATGCAATCATTTGCAAACTTTGTCAGCCAGAGTCCCTTCATTTTGGCCTGGACTTCAGAGAAGTCGATACCAAACAGGAGAGGACCCAGGAGAACCCTGGTGGGCTCCACTCGTGACTGGTCAGCAGTCTGACTTGGAGCCAGCTGCTTTCACACTGTGGGTTCTATCTGTGAGCCAGTTTGCAACCCACCTAGTGATATAGGGGTTGATGCCTAGATTAGTAAGTTTATCTATGATTCCTGAGTGGGGAATGGTATCAAAGGTCTTGGCCAGATCAAGGTAGGCTGCATGAGACACCTTGCCTTCATCCACAGCTCTGGTGACTGACGCAAAGAAGTCGACCAAGTTGAGCAGGCATAATCTACCCTTCACAAAACCTAACTTTGTGGGATCCAGAGTTGTGTGTCTCATGATTAGTCTTGTATTGTGGTGGTCGAGTGCGTTTCTGCCTTGGAGGTCTCTGCTGTTTGGGTAGATTTTTAATGAGAGCCTCTACAAAGGTGAGTGTATGGTTTGTGTTTTTATGTGAAGGCAGTGCTGGTGTGTGTTCCATGTGGTGTGGTGAAAGTGTTGACCTTCTTAACCAGTTATTCTGGTCTTGTCTGGAGAGTGCGTGGCTTCCAGTTTGGATATATAAGTGCATCCCTTGCAAGTCTTAGTGTTGGGAGGTAAGAGGAGAGGGTTGTCGGTGTACATGAGGCAGTTGCGACATTGCCTCAGGATGCCCAAATTCACTAGGTTATAGGAGAAAGCACAGGGAACTGACTTTTAGACATAGCTGGGGGGTATTAATAATAAATACTGGAGCTGTTTCCTTGTAGAACGTTTAGTGATGACAGCACTTTTGTGTGGTACAATAATTGCTACAAGAAGTCTGGTACACTGCTAGACTAATAAGCTAGTAAAAGTGCAGGAGAGGCGAGAACTAGCAGATCTAAAGGAAAATTTAAAGAGCAGACTTTGGCACCACTCAGAAAGGCAGGAAACAAGTGCAAATGCAAGCTTTTAAACCAGAAAGTTGAAAGAGATGGAAAAGCTGCCCAAACGCAGGCTTTTAAACCAGAAAGTTGAAAGAGATGGAAAAGCTGCCCAAACAGCCAATAAACTACAATTTCTGGGCCAGAAACCACTCCTCTTGTGGTAGATAGGTTACCTAGTGCTTACCACTTCCACTGATAAGATAGAAAGCTTCCCTCTAACACAGAAAGGCTTGGGGGGGGCTCAGAAGCTTATATACAGCCCTGGCTACAGCAAACCTGTATCTGGACTAGACTAGTTACAGGAAAGGCGGGAAAAGCACAAGCATGGGCTTTTAAACCAGAAAGTTGAAAGAGATGGAAAAACTGCCCAAACGGCCAATAAACTACAATTTCTTGACCAGAAACCACTTCTCTTGTGGTAAATAGGCTACCTAGTGCTTACCACTCCCACTGATAAGCTAAAATGCTTTCCTTCAACACAGAAATGCTTGGGAGGCTCAGAAGCTTACAAATAATCTGGATACAGCAAATCTGTGTCTGGACTAGACTATTTACAAGAAAGGCAGGAAACAAGTGCAAATGTGGGCTTTAAAACCAGAAAGTTGAAAGAGATGGAAAAAACTGCCCAAACAGCCAATAAACTGCAATCTCTAGGCCTGAAACCACTCCTCTTGTGGTAGATAGGCTACCTAGTGCTTACCACTCCCACTGATAAGCTAGAAGGCTTCCCTCCAACACAGAGGGCTTGGGAGGCTCGGAAGCTTACAAATAGTCCTGGATACAGCAGATCTGTATCTGGACTAGACTAGTTGCAGGAAAGGCCACCTTATTTTTCTACTAAATGCAAGTAGAACTATTTGTAAGTAGTTATCTGGTTCAGTCTTGTAGATATCAGTATGTTTTTATTGCCTTTTGCTGAATTTTACATTTCAAAGTTATTCAAACATGAATTTTATGAAGATTCATCACAAACCATTATTTCAATGTCATTATACAGCTCAAAGAAACATCCATTTGAATTCCCAATCTGGTATATTTATGACTTATTGCTTTGGATAGCAGCTAGGATATGCAAGCCATCACCTTCAATCTATGCTTTCCTCATTATGTGCATGTAACCTCCTAAGGTCATAATGTTTGTGTAATTTCTACACAGTGTATTTAGTCTAGCATAACAAAACTGTATAGCAAATTCCTCTACCTTGTTTTTAATTTTTGTTTTATTAAGAAATAGCAATGAGTTGTTTTAATTCAATATAAATTATATGGACCACAGAATAATGCATCTGCCTCATTCCAGACTCTGTTTCTATAGCCTGTTTCAGTGCTGAATCCGTACTAGAGAAAAGGAAGTGTTTTGGGTTATCTCTCAGTGTAGTTGTCTGTGTACTCCCTGTGTTAATACTCTGCTGGGCTCATGGCCTCATTATGTAGTTACAGATAAACAGGTCAGACAAGCAGAGGTACATTGAACTTTGCTTTCTCAGAAAAGTTCTACCAAAACATATTTGTGCAGAGCATGACCTAGTGTCTTTTCACATGCAGATTATAAGTGTTAGTAAAAAACATCTATGTCCTTAACTAGTTTTTTGATAATAATGGTGTCTTTTTCTTATTAGAAAATGGTGTTTTACTTTGATTTAAAAAGCGATTAGAGAAGTTACTAAAAAATGTACGTTGATTTAAAAAACGGTTAGAAAAGTTACTTAAACATGTGACCACATTATTTATAATAACTTCTATACTGGGTTTTAGGAAAGCTAACACCAGAGTTTTCAAATGCTATAATATTATTCAGAGCAAAATGAAAGTATAATGAGACCATCATTACTTAGGCTTATTACTTCTAGATGGACAAATAAACATATTTTGGTTTCTTTCAATATTTTTTAAAGCATGAGCTTTTCATTACCCAGATAGGTCACATTGCTGTTTCTGCCTTTTCATTACTACAATGCAGCTGGACCTGTTAAATGGTATATTGGACTCTATACCATCTGTCTGTACAAGCAAAGATAAACACTCAACAAAAGATAAATGTGAGCTATACAGACTTAATGGACTGACTTGTGATATGCTGGCATACAATATGTGACTACATGTGATATATGTATATATACTCTGCTCTGATCTGTGGCAGTGGCTCAGAGTATGTTATGTGTTTGTATACTATATAAGAATATGGTGTTACTGTACATGTTGTGTGGTAGTGATGTGACCCTGAAGGAGGTTATGAACAGTTGGGAAAGGGGGTCTAGAGAAGCCCTCTATATGTAGAGATATTTACAAGAAAAAAAACAAATTTATGTAATTATATGTTTGTGTGTGTGTGTGTGTGTGTGTGTGTGTGTGTGTGTGTGTGTGTGTGTGTGTGTGTGTGTATATATATTTTTTTTTTTTCTGTGAGACATATTGGTACTGGCAAACTTTTTTGTTGTCTGGTTGTTCTCTTTTTAAAAAAAATCTCATTTTAACTTTATGCATCTAGACCCCCCCCCCTACATGTCTGTGTGCATATACAGAATATAATCCAGTGTTGGTTATATAGTTTATCAATTCTGTCTGACCCCACAGGTATCATGATTGTCATGCTGGAACGGTCATCCTTTTCTCTGGCTATAGATTTCTCTGCCTGTAATGCATTCTCAGTACACATATGGCTCCTCTCTCCTACCATAACCCATTTATAGCTTTTCTACTGGTTTACTTGGCTATGAATAACAATAGAAGACTTCTACAAATGTAGCTCCTATTTTTTCCTTTCCCTATGAAATGAATTGCCTACCATTTTCAGACTCTGCATCTGTTTACTTGTTAGTAGGTAGATAAATAGATTGATTAGATTTATAAACAGAGACTCAATAGACATATGTATATGAAGATATGTAGATAGGTATACAAAGTAGTGATTTGCCATATAACTATGCTTTAAGTGAATCCCAAACTATAGTTATATTTGCTTAATCTGTGTAGTTTGTTTTTATGAAAATACTACTTCAGAAATTAGCCAGGATTATATTTTCATTTGGTCACATATGCTAGTTTTCTGGTTACAGATTGGAGTTTCTTGCATATTGTTGCAAGTTTTATGATAAGAACAGTATGGTCAGAAATTGGACAGGGTATAATATTAAACCCTACTATTTATATCATGTGAGATTAATATTTTATCAATTCTGGTTTGTGTACCACTGTTAAATGAATAATGAGTAAAATTTAATGATTTATTATCTTTTAAGGAGAATGAATCATTTAACTTTAAAATCACTATCAAATTTTGAGAGCTTTAGCCATGGGAGTCCATCATAATTTTCTTTTTGCACTAGTTCCTGTGTAGTTTAATATAACATTAAAGTCTCCCCTATTATTAAGCTACTTTTGCTATTATCAAGAATAAAACCGAGATGTTTATTG
Source organism: Protopterus annectens (assembly GCF_019279795.1). NCBI lineage: Eukaryota > Metazoa > Chordata > Ceratodontiformes > Protopteridae > Protopterus > Protopterus annectens. The sequence goes on along the minus strand of NC_056748.1, from coordinate 333,233,665 downwards.
GCTAAATTTAAACTCATTTAAGGAAAGCAATACAAATTGGCTAGCCTCCATATATTCTTTTATTATATTTTGTTGTTATAAGAGATATTAGTTCATCTTTATCTTTATATTTATATAATATTTGATGAGATAATATTTTTTATAGTATCATAGCAGTTCTGTAGATCTTTCTTTTATATCAAGAATGATAAATTCCTTTTTACATGCCCTGCACCTCTATAAGAAATCAAGATATGAAAGGAATGAATCATCAATGTGTAAATAGTAGGGAAACTCAAAACTCCCTCCTCCTATCCCCACCAGATTCCCCTCTGTGTTGTCCCAGTACCAGACAAACTAACAACCACACTCCAAAACAATGCTTAAACCATCCCTCTGCAGCAACACATCACACTTCAAAGAAGTTCAAAAGGAAGTTGCACTTCATCACCTGCAGTTGCCGGAGCATGCTCAATCATGAAGCATTTAGCCATCAAAAGACAACCAAACCTCTTGACACAAGCCAAAACCAATAATATGAAATGTAGAGTAATCTCCACATGCATAAAAACATGAGAAGAAGCAGATGAAAAAAACATAATCATTTTGTACATGTAGCCATGCTTCACAGCCCTCTCCTGCACATAAAATACTTCTGAACCCTGAACACACTTCATTCAAGCTACTTCAAATCCATCGCTCACAACTATAATCACACCCAGCAACAGATTAAGAAAAGGGAAAGTATCTCTAAGAGCTCTCTGGTCTTTAAATGCAGGTATTCCATCTCATGCCCTGCCTTCATAAGTGATATGCTCAAAAAGCATTAGCACTTAAGCCTAAATAAAAGATCAAACCATATTTCAAAAGTATATTAAGAGATAATATAACAGTTCTGCCATTTACTCTATTTTACCAAGAAGCCCCAACTCTACCTTATATATATATTGCCCCACATCTTGACATGAAACCAGGACATTCAGGCATTTAAGAAAGTATACATGAACAGTGTGGAAATACAGGTCTTCTCCACTTTCTCCTTAATAGAGCCTTTTCCCCTTTACCCTGTAATAATACTACCTATTATCTAAAACCCCAAATAGCAGATGTTAACAATCAGAACACCAATGGATCTCATTTAAGATAATTTAAAGGTACAGTGCACTGCATCCCTAGGAAAATCCATGCCACGTTGACCCACAAATCAGCCAGCCAGTGAGAGGAAATATCATTTTTAGACATGATCCAAAAGCAGGAAGGAAGAGAGCAGAGAACATTCAAGTATGAGAGGAGAGATAACGGAAAACAAAAGAAAAATCATAACCATTTCACTCGTATATAATCATGCATCATAGTATCCTCCTCATACAAAATTTGTTTGATTCCCAAACATATCTCTTTCAAATCATTCCATCTATAACGTCCATAACCAGAATCAAGCACAATATTATGTTGGTGAAACAGAAAGCATTAAAAAGAGTAAAGTATTATATTAATACTTGTATTTAGAATATAGGAGTTTCATTTTACCTTTTTCTTTTGGAAGTAATATCTTTAAGCACTTGTGTTAGTTATAAACATTTATTTTAAATATTATACTGTTTATATTCATTTTAGTATGGTAGAACTATTAGAAATTAAATAATAGGTTAACAAGACCAAGTCATCTATATTTGCTTTAATAAATGTTACCCTGCTTTTTTAAGAAACTGTGGAGTAGACCACATTATATGCCCCTAACATTCAGTAAGAGACATTTATGTTTTCAGTTTGTTTTATCTACAAAGGCTTCAGAAATTTGTTGTTGGAATAAGTGGTTACTTTAACTTTTTTTTAATCACTCTGTGAAGCTTTGTCTGAGGATGTATTTAAGGTAGAAGAGGACCAGTCCATCTCTTCTGACATGGGCATCACATTGCTGTCCACTGAGCTGAGTCAAAAACCACACCTCATTGCCTTTGCGACCTTTTATTGAATAATGCCAATGACAACCGTTAAATGATGCCAAAGTAATTCACATCTAACATATCAACCAATAATGTAAAAAAACAGATCAGCAAAATCTCCTGCCTCAGAAGAGAAAAGGCACCAGCACGACACAAGCACAGTTCACAAAAGATTTAATCCAAACGATAAAACGATACACAAGAAGTTAAGCGCTTTCATCCACTAGGGACTTCTTCAGAACACTTAATTGTACTACTACTACTCCATTAAATACATTAAAAAATGCTGATAATTACATCACATGTCATTTCCTCATTAAGAATTTAAAGTGCAAGTGCAGGGAAATCTCTAAAATTTCCTGATTTCATAGCAAATATACACTATATAAGCATAAAAAGTACATATATACAAAAGTTCTTTCATTATAACTTTTCATAAAACCTTTTTCTTAAAACTTTTTCATAAAACTTTTTCATAAAACTTTTTCATGAACCCTTTCAGTGCGTGTTGTGATGCCAGTGCGTATAAACCTTCCATCAAAGCATGATAGTACTACAAAATCATGTATATATAAAAAAATGTATGTCTGTGAAAAGTATATAATTATACAAAAATATATAATTATACAAAAAACAGCCCCTTTACTATTAGGAGCATCTATTTAATATTATCCAATATAGGTTTTATGGAAACATGTTCGTTGATACCAGGATATACTGATGCATTTAATTTCACCTGCCATCTCACCTCCTTATCGCTTACTAATTTCTTAACATCTCCTCCTCTCACATTTGTTCTAACCAGTTCTAGAATTCCAAAACTGAAGTTAGAACATTCCTTATTATTTTTCAGATGTTTCCACAAAGCGTTGGTCTCGTCCTTCTTCCTAATACTATACTGGTGGTCGTAGATCCTATTGCGTAAGCACCTGATGGTCTTCCCTACATAAAAGCAGGGACAGTGTGTGCAAGTGGCCATATATATCAAATTAGTGGATCTACAATTACCTTTTTGGAAATTAATTTTGGTTTTATTAAAATTCTCTAAAGTTAAGTTCTGTACTGTTGTTATGTACTGACACTGCCATTTAGTGGCCGATTCATGGGATTTTTTAGGATGTTTGGAATCACATATTTCCAAGGAGGCTGAATGGTTGGTTACCATTGATGTAGTCGACCTTTTTTCTAGCATCCCCCATGAGGAAGGGATGAGAAGGTTCCAAGATAGTATCCATGAGTTAGGTAAGACCACTTGGGAACAAACACTGTTGATCTTGGACTTTATGGAGATAGTACTAACTCATAACTACTTTTTTTACGAGGGGAAATATTATAGACAAAGTAAAGGTGTTGCGATGGGGGCCATGTGCCCCATATATGCAAACCTGGTACTGTTAAACTGGGAAAAGGAATACATCCTTAGTTCTAAATGGATGGAACTTATAGGATGTTATTATCGTTTCCTTGACGATATTTTCCTAGTTTGGAAAGGGAGCAAAGAGGAGCTGGATCATTTTTTTACTTACATAAATTCATGTACTGAGTATTTAAAATTTACCATCAATATGGACAGGAAGAGCATTTCCTACTTAGATGTACTGGTCACTTTGGAAGAAGGGAACTTTAAGTCCAACATTTTCAGAAAAACTACTTTTAGCAACTCCTATCTACATTTCAATAGTAGTCATCCTTGGGCCCAGAAAAGAAATATAGTAAAAGGGCAGTTTATTCGGGCGGCGAGGATGACATCTGATATTATGGACTTGGATGTAGAATTAAGGAAGATAGGTTCATTTTTTGTGGAAAGGGGATACCCCGAGGGTATGATCAACGAGCTTAAGACTTATGTCTGGCAACAATGGGGTAAGAGGTATACCCCTCTGCTTGGAGGGGGAAGGTCACTTTCTGTTCCCCCCAAAAACAACCATGAGACTTGTACAGACATGACAAGTAGGTTTGGGAAAGCTTGTATTATACAATATGGACCACATAGTAAGTTCATCAAAGGGATCATTCAGAAGAACTGGAGGGTATTTAGAGCAGATAGAAGGATTTGGAATATTGTTGGAGGGGTACCCCATTTCGTGTATAGGAACGGACAGAATTTAAAGTCTTTATTAGAGAAAAAACAGAACCGCACAGATAATAAGAGGGGAACAACAAAATGTGGGACATGCCCCCAGTGTCAGTACATAACAACAGTACAGAACTTAACTTTAGAGAATTTTAATAAAACCAAAATTCATTTCCAGAAAGGTAATTGTAGATCCACTAATTTGATATATATGGCCACTTGCACACACTGTCCCTGCTTTTATGTAGGGAAGACCATCAGGTGCTTACGCAATAGGATCTACGACCACCAGTATAGTATTAGGAAGAAGGACGAGACCAACGCTTTGTGGAAACATCTGAAAAATAATAAGGAATGTTCTAACTTCAGTTTTGGAATTCTAGAACTGGTTAGAACAAATGTGAGAGGAGGAGATGTTAAGAAATTAGTAAGCGATAAGGAGGTGAGATGGCAGGTGAAATTAAATGCATCAGTATATCCTGGTATCAACGAACATGTTTCCATAAAACCTATATTGGATAATATTAAATAGATGCTCCTAATAGTAAAGGGGCTGTTTTTTGTATAATTATATATTTTTGTATAATTATATACTTTTCATGAACATACATTTTTATATATACATGATTTTGTAGTACTATCATGCTTTGATGGAAGGTTTATCTCTTCAAATCATTCCATCTATAACGCCCATAACCAGAATCAAGCACAATATTATGTTCATGAAAAAGTTTTAAAAAAAAGTTTATATTAAAAGTTGTATTTAGAATATAGGTTTCATTTTACCTTTTTTTTTGGAAGTAATATCTTTAAGAACTTGTGTTAGTTATATGTACTTTTAAATATTATACTGTTTATATTCATTTTAGTATGAACTATTAGAAATTAAATAATAGGTTAACAAGACCAAGTCATCTATATTTGCTTTAATAAATGTTACCCTGCTTTTTTAAGAAACTGTGGAGTAATTATCAGCATTATATGTATTTAATGGAGTAAGAGTACATTTATGTGTTCTGAAGAAGTTTATTGGATGAAAGGCTTCAGAAACTTGTTGTGAATAAGTGGTTATCAACTTTGGATTAAATCAGTCTGTGAACTTTGTCTGAGGATGTCTGGTGAGAGGACCTTCCATCTCTTCTGACATGGGCATCACATTTTGTCCACTGAGCTGAGTCAATTACACCCTCATTGCCTTTGTGGACTGTTCTCAGGTTGCATTCATATCAACCAATAACCATTAACTCAAAATCCAGTTTGTGTGACCCAGCCTGTTTTGGATGACCTCTTCAGGACTGGGTCCATAATCCAAGCTACCTTGAACCTGATGACAAACCTGTTTAATTCTTCCTTTTCAAGCCACATAGCTCTTGATATGGCCACCTGTCATACTGGGTTCAACTTAAGGAGAGCTGAGGCCACTGAAGACTAATAGGGGGTAAACAAGCGGGGGTGAAGTCATAAGGTAGTTGCCTGATCAAGCAATAAAGGTGGGAAGGGAAGGCCATTGGGCTGCTGATGAATATTGTGAGCAGAAGAACTTCGCTCACTTAAAAGGGTACACCTTGGTCACACCCCCAGAGGACAAAGCCGAACATAATGGGAGAACAAAGGCCCAAAAATAGGGATAGAGTTTAAAATTGCACTTATAAACTTAGAAAATAGCTAGAATAACAGGGTTTGTATTAAAATAAATTTTCTAAAGGACATGATGTCTAAAACTCAAATATGTGTCATTATTTAGTGATTTGATTCCTCAGATCATCCCAATGATTTGCCAGGTAAAAAAAAATTAAGTGGAACAGACCAAATTTTTGAGGCAAAAATCTGTTATATTCTGTAATATCTGGACAGTTGAGAGGTACAACAGGTTCTGTGAGGACTCTTTCAAAGATGTATCTTCTGGTATTTAGTTTGGTCACATATTTGAAATGCATAACCTAACATCTATAGTTTGCTCTGTGATTATTGTGTAAGCTTAACTTTGTAGAAGGAAGGCCATTGAAAATCCAAAATGGAGTTTGTCTTTCACTTGTCGATCTACTGAGTGCCAATAAAAGTGAAATAAAGACCAAGATTCATAGAACATAGCACTGTGGTAACAAATTGCCCTTCACCAATGAGCTGATTTGTGCTGTGGTGTAAAGGATCTATTCCTTGTCTTCCAAATTCCTTAAAGAGATATGACTCATTATACAGAAATTTGCATAACTATGAATATCTACACTGTGCAGTTAGAAAAACTACATAGCAGAGCACCTACCTGCCTGCACTGTGGTACAGGTATCATGAAGAGCACCCACTGGTGATGAGCCACCCCACCATATCCCAGAAACTTGCATACATGTGAGTAGGTAAGGCAAGAAACAAAAACGTAGAGCTGACAACTTCACCAACTTTATTTTCAGACTGTACAATAATGTGCAAGAAAACATCATATACATGAAATTCTGAATAAGGTTAAAAGTCGAGTATGTAAAGATACAGAGTGGTATTCTTAGTCATTATACTTAAGTTCAGAGGTTATGTCTGCAGGTTGTACAGAAGCAAGTGCAAGGCATGATTTTAAGACACAAACATCACCAAACTGGAAAAGTTTGAAGGTGCTTTATAAACTCTTATGTAAATAAGGGAATATTGAGATGTACATAACAAATGAAAAATCTGTGACTTTATTTAGTCTCTTTTTCCACCTTTTATGATTCATGGTCACTTTTTCTTCCATATCTGTGATGTGTGCAAATGGGCTATACAAGTGAATCTATACATTTTATACTTATTTTGTAATCCATGGAGATGCTCAATTTTTCTGCAAGCTTGATTATTTCTCACCTCAGCCATGCTGAAACATGGTGTATTGAATGCCGCTCACTGGCCCAAGAGAAGACGGTATAGGCAAAGAATAACTCACCTGCAAAAAAGGAGTACCTAGATAGGTTTAGAGTGGACAGGGATATAATAAGGACTTTAGTGAGCCTGAATGACCCGCAAAAGGGAACTGGGAAAATGAGTGGCCTTCCTATACCTGTGGATACCAAGGTATGTATAGCACTTAGTATGCTTGTTATGTGAAACTTCCAGAGACAGATTAGGGACACAATGTGTATTTCATACACTGCTGCCTGAAGGATACTGCAGCAGTTCATTGATATAATATTGGCAGATGTGGATGAGCATATCTATTACCAGTGTCACTACAGAACTGAGCCAGTTGCAGGAGCACTTTCTATGGAATAGAACACTTTCATTTGGTGCTTGATGGGATGGATTCCCATGTTGTTATAAGGGCTCCATCTGGATCAAGAGGGTAGTGTTTGATGCTCCAGAATCCTGGCACTGTCCATGACTCTATTTGGAAAAAAGGGTTTACTGTACCATGTTTTCCTGCATGGAAGAATTCCTCACGGTTACCTAATTAATATGTCCAGACTATTCTAATGTTGTTAGCTGAATTTACTCTGTCTACATAGTGGTATAGGTAGTATCCAGTAGTCAACCTCTGTTTTATTGTGTGTCCACTCCCTGATTTTTTTCTAGGACATGCAGGCTACCTACTCAAACCTTAGCTAATGACATGAGTCTGTAACCCACAAAGAACTACCAAGCAGATACTGTATTCAATCCTGGTAGTGCAGCTCCATTTATCCTTTCTTCCACCAGTAAAAATAGTGACTGTGGTCATCCAAAAGCAGCAGTAACATAGCACCCTCTCTGGTAGATTCATACATGGTACACTACTGTGCAGGCAAAGTGTTAACATCTTGTCCACTGCTGTAGGCCATGACAGTCAGTGACAAAAGTGTAATGTTTCAAAGATAATTTGATGCATACAGTTTCACCTGTGAGCTGTGCAGAGTAGTGAATGTTCATCTGACATTGTACCTTAGACATTTCTCTACAGAGCATGCACAATGCATTGGTCCTATGGTATTAGTCACCATTATTTGTGCTGTGTCTAATGGTCAATGGCACAAGTGCTAGTTATTCTGACAGTTTTCATAAAATGTAAATAAGCAGGTGTTATGTAAAAAGTGTGGTAGCTAAACTCTGAGTAATTAATAGTTGTATTACTGAAGTTTATTTATTTGTTAAAGAAAATGTATTTTGCTTATTGTCTTGAAATGTTTAATTGCAGCTGCTTTTTTCTGCTGCTGTTGTCTCTCTCATTTCTTTCAGGTACAAGAGATAAGTGCAGCATTTCTTCTGTACAGATGAGTACATAGGGTAGCACAAAGGGGGAAGCTGCCCCATGTACAAAGTGGTGTACAACAAGATTAGCATAGCCTGATTAGCTTTCAGTGAATATTGTCCTTTAGAAATAAATACTATTATTGCATTTATCAGAACTGAAGCACTGTAACACTTTTTGTATGGCATAAACTGTAGCAGCTACAGGTGTACAAGCAGTTTGCTACAGTTTAACAGGAGAAAATACTTTATTTTCTTGTCTCTCAAGTCAAAGAGAGAGGATTTTGCTTAATGTTCTTAAAGTTAAGTTGGCACCAATTCAGGGGATGGTATGGGGTGCAAAAAGAGCTGGCTACACCTCTACTCCTACATAATGTGAAGTTATGTACCCAGTGTCTGGAAAGTGACTTCCTGATGAGTAACTTTTGTATTACTGATGTCCAAAATTTTATTTTCATTTGGAAGGTATTATACACAATATCAGCCAAAGTGTTCATCATGGTCCCAGAAGTTGTGAATAAGTGCAGCCATGTGAGCTTGATTCTGAGTTCCTCCAATGATGGATCTACTGGATGCTGGAAAACCTCTTTATTGACCAAACAGTGCTCCGGGACCTAGACCTTGGCTGTGTTCCACAATGTACTGTGGAAGTCTGATGAGGCCTGACTGTCTGGGCTACTTATCCACCATGTATGTGGATGTTCCCTCGTTCTCATCCAGTTCTATCTCCAATATATGTCTGAAAAATCAATAGTAGTGTGCAGATGGAGGCTGAGATAGGTGCCACGTGTGCAACAGTACTAAGCAGGAGCATCTTCATCACATTGTACCTGGCCTCCACTACTCCCATATACTACATAGATAGATATATACCAATATATATATATATATATATATATATATATATATATATATATATATATATATATATATATATATATATATATATATATATATATATATATATATAGATATATATATATATATATATATATATATATATATATATATATATATATATATATATATATATATATATATATATATATATATATTATTTATATATAGTTATTTATATATTTATATATATAGATATATAGTTTTATATATATATATATATATTTATATTTATATATATATATTTATATATTTATATATATATATATATATATATATATATATATATATATATATATATATATATATATATATATATATATATATATATATATATATATATATATATATATATATATATATTTATATATTTATATATATTTATATATTATATATATATATATATATTTATATATATATATATATATATATATATATATATATATATATATATATATATATATATATATATATATATATATATATATATATATATATTATTTATATTTATATTTATTATTATGGGTTATGAACTTGTCCCTCCAGCATGTTCTGTTGATTGTGGTAATGATGGGAGGTCTCTGGAGTGTGTGGTGTGAAGGCATTTGGATTTCTTTATATGTAGCATTTCTAACAGAGCTGGATCAGACATGGCTTTGTAAGTCAAGCAGAGATCGCCTCTTAGTAGATGATATGAGACAGACAATAGCTGGAGGTTTTTGAGTCTGATCGTTTAGTACATGTGTTTAAGGTCTAGGATCCTCTTTGTGGGGTATTTTTGTGGCCTTTCCAACTGTTGCATGTGTCTAGTGAGGTACATGCCAAATGGGAAATTATACTCAATGATTGGCCTAATTAGGGAAGAGTAGAGACCGATGATGACCTCTTTCTTCCTGAATGCAAAACCTTTGTTAATGAGATGTGCCATACAGAAGGACATTCTGACCACAGTGGCAATGTGGTGGTCGAAGGAGAGGTTGCTGTCAACCTGTGTTCCCAGATCTCTTATAATGTCTTCAGTGTTCAGTGGGCTCCAATTGATGTGGTAATTTGTAGGAACTGAGTTTTTCCCAAATGTGATAAAGACGCATTTGTTTGGCATTAAGCTTAAGGCCATGGTTTTGACACCAGTCATTAGTCTCAGTGTAGCCTTTCTGTAGGATGTGTACATCACTTGGGGAGTTAATAATGGCTCCCAGCTTGCAGTTGTCTGCAAACTTGGTCAGCCAGAGTCCCTCCATGTTGGTCTGGACTTCTGAGAAGTAGATGCCAAACAGGAGAAGACACAGGACCGATCCCTGTGGGACTCCACTCGTGACTGGGCAGCAGTCTGTCTTGGATTCCGCTACTTTCACACTGTGTGTTCCATCTGTGAGCCAATTTGCAACCCAGCTAGTGATATAGGGATTGATGCCTAATTTGGTGAGTTTATCAATGATTCCTGAATGGGGAATGATATGAAGGCCTTGGCCAGATCGAGCTAGGCTGTATGAACTGCATTACCCTCATCCCCAGCTCTGGTGAATGACTCAAAGAAGTCAACCAGGTTGAGCAGGCATGATCTACCTTTCACAAAAATAAAATTGCATGGGATCTAGAGTTTGGAGATTCCCTGTTTCGTTGTTAATTAGGTCCATGATGCGCTCCATAGCCTTACATATTAGACTTGTCAGACTCATGGGGTGATAATTCCCAGGGTCTGTAGTCAGTCCCCCTTTATGGAGAGGGGTGACTGTAGCAGTGTGCCATTCGGTAGGGAAAAAGCCTATGCCTTCACTGCATTGTGGTAATTTGTTTATATATATATATATATATATATATATATATATATATATATATATATGTCATATAAATAGATATTTATATGTGTGTATATACACACACACACACACACACACACAAACACAGATATATATATATATATATATATATATATATTTATATATATATATAGACAGAGAGAGAGAAAGAGGGAGTAATATCCCATGATTGGAGGAGCTCCTTGGTCAGCCTCAGTAAGAAGCTGAGATCCCTTATAAGATCCTCCTAAGCTAGCTACATAAAGAAAATTGCCACTAATTCTAAGGACAACCACAAGGCATTCTATAGCTATGTCAAGAATCTTGATGACAACATCCAGATCTGCTCTGAATTACAGCACAATGGCATGAAAATTACAGAACCAACTGAAATTGTCAACATCCTGGCAGATAGGTTCCCTGCTAACTTTACCCTCCCTCACCCCTAAAGGGCCCATATCTATACAGGAAGAATGTAGTGTCCCTGAAATCACAACTATGCAGGTAAAAGCTGCCCTCTCTAAAGCCAAAAACAGAGCATCCATGGGACCGGACAACATCCCAGGCTGTGTTTTACACAAACTTCAGAATGAACTGCCTCCCCACTTAAGCACCATGTTCAATAATAGCCTTGCATCAGGCTTTGTGCCCACTGAATGGTGCACAGCAACAGTTATCCCACTCCACAAAAGGGGAGCCACCACTGATCCTGGGAATTATCGGCCTATTATCCTGATGAGCCTGGTCTGCAAGGCCATGGAACGTATCATCATGGAACTCATAAACAAAGACATTGGTAACCAGCAAACTCTGGATCCCACCCAGTTCGGGTTTGTGAAAGGCAGATCATGCCTCTTGAACCTGATCAACTTCTTTGAGGCAGTCATCAAAGCCGTAGTTGAGGGTAAGGTGGTTCACACAGCCTATCTTGACCTCACCAAGACTTTCAACACCATCCCCCATTCTGGAATTATAGCTAAACTCACTAAACTAGGTATAAATCCCTACATCACAAGATGGGTTGTCAACTGGCTCACTGACAGAACCCACACTATAAAAGTTGCAGACTCCAAATCTGACCTCAAACCAGTAACAAGTGGAGTACCACAGGATTCAGTCCTGGGACCTTTTCTGTTTGGTATCTACTTATCTGAAGTACAGGCTAACACAGAAGGCCTCTGGTTAATGACGTTTGCAGATGACTGCAAACTAGGAGTCATAGTCAAGTCCCCAAATGATGTGGACATCCTACAGAGGGGCCTCACTGAGACAGATGCCTGGTGTCAGAGCCATGGCCTCAAGCTCAATGCCAAAAAGTGCAGTGTCATCCCGTTTGGTAAAAACTCTATACCCATGAACTACCACATAGGCAGCAATCTACTTAACACCGAATGTGTGATAAGAGACCTTGGGACCCTGGTGGACAGCAGTCTCTCCTTTGATAGTCACATCGCTACAGTAGTCAGGAAGTCCTAATACGTGGCACACCTCATCATAAAAGGGTTTTCATCCAGGAAAAAAAGGTCATTGTTTCCCTCTACTCGACATTCATTAGACCAATTATAGAGTGCAATGCACCTTTTGGAATGTATCTCACAAGTCATCTACAGCAGCTGGAAAGGCCACAGAAGTACCTCACAAAGAGGATTACTGGCTTCAAACAAATTCCCTACACTGACCGTCTCAAAAATCTCCAGCTTAACTCCGTAGCATATCGTCTACTCCAAGGTGATCTCTGCCGAACATATAAAGCTATGTCAAACTCAGAACTGTTGGACATGCTACACCTAAATAAATCCCAATCCCTCCGAGCTACATGCTCTAGGGACCTAAACCTTGCCACCATAATAAACATGCTGGAGGGATAGATTCCTATCCCAGAGACTTCCTATACTCTGGAACAGGCTACCCATCTATGTCAAGCAAAGTTCTGCATTAGCACTCTTCAAGAAAAATCTTGATGAGTGGATGGGAAATAGGAAATACACCCCGGGGATCACTTCAGTGTCTCTGCTCGACAGTGGCACAGGAAAATAACTTTCTTGGGTGGCGTAAGCCAGGGAACCTTGTTGGCTAGACTTACATAGGCCCTTGGGCTGATAGTCTAGTACCTACCTATGAACCTATATATATATATATATATATATATATATATATATATATATACTTCAGTGGATCGAACATATTTCAACTTCGAACCAAATATGGCAGAGACCATATGTTTGAACTTGTACTATTTACTTTGAACCTGAATTAAAAAAGAAAAAAAAACAAAACAAAATTAAACTGCTGTAGCAGGGGGGCTATGCCCCCTGCACCCCCCACACCCTCCTTACTTAAATATACCAACTCCGAGATTGCACTACATTGCAGAATAGGGAAATCTTCCCGTTCCGCACTGTATGCAGATTTCCATTCAGTCTATTCAGACTTTTAAATGTTCGAAGTTATGGTCTCGGCCATATCGTCTTCCAACATTTAAAAGTACGATCTACTGAAGGGGACCCATATATATATGGGTCTACTGCCTTCTTTTGAATTTACGTTTCAACGAAACGTAAATTTTCGAATGGATTTACCTGAAAGTGCGTTTCAATGAAAACATACTTTCGCATAAATCTATGAAAAAAACCAAACACTTTAAACAGTTTTGTGCACCCTCTATGTGGGGGGCTGTGCCCCCACACCCCTCCTACTTTAATATTCTCACTCTGAGATCACACTACAGTGGGGAAAAGGGAATGTTCCCTCATTCCCACTGTACCACAATCTCAGCAATACTCTGCTTAGTTGTACATCAAAACTAATTGTTGATATACAACTAAGTTAACATACAAACAGCATGTTTTTATTTATTTAATTAATTTATTTTTTATTTTCCTTTCTTATTTATGTGATAGTGCGTTTTCGGTAAAACGCACTTTTGCGTAATTACACATGGACATTTAAGTTTCGGTGAGACGTAAATTTGACAAGACAGTAGATATATATATATATATATATATATATATAGATATATATATATATATATATATATATATATATATATATATATATATATATAAATGGAATGTCACAGCACTGGTGTATGGCTAGGGGTGGGTAAGTGAGTTAGGGTTAGGGTAGTGTAGTGTGTTGTTGTTTTAAATATATATATATATATATATATATATATATATATATATATATATATATATATATATATATATGTTCATAGGTAGGTACTAGGCTAACAGCCCTAGGGCCTATAATAAACCTAGCTATAAAGAATCCCTGGCTTTTGCCACCCAAAAAATTATTTTCCTGTGCCCCTTTCGAGCAGAGCCACAGAAGTGATCCCCAGGGTGAATTTCCTATTTCCCATCCAATCAAGTCTTTTCTTAAAGAGGGCTAATAAGGTGCTCTGCTTGACATCTTTAACTTAAGACCTAAGGTGATATCTTCTGGGCTTTACCTGGGTATTATTTTATGTTTGTTCTGTTACCTTCTAAATTACAGGTTGGTTACCAGATCCAGCTCAAGTACAGTTGTTTATTTGTGTTTTCCACTCCTGAGAATGCTGCAGACACAGGTATGATGAGCTGCAGTGTTGGAGTTGGGACTAAGTGATCCAGAGGATATAGAGATCCAGACAAGGAGACTACACTTCTATAATAAGTACTCCTTTTTTTCTGTATTAAGCTACTGTATAAGAGGTATGAGTGTGTGTGTGTGTATATATATATATATATATATATATATATATATATATATATATATATATATATATATATATATATATATATATATATATATATAGTCTTTAGTTAATTTTAGTGTAGAAAAAGTTCTATAATGATATTAAATATGGTAAACATGGTAAACAGACTTTTCATGGCCATAATTTTTGGAAAACTTTGGAGGGTTTGTATATCACATACACTGATGAATAACTTGCTGCCATAAAGTAAACCAGACTGATATAAATTTCTCTTCATTAACAAACATTTGCTGTTGCATAATCTTGATGCTATTATTTATTCTGCATTGCTGTCATCATAAGTCAGTGTATCTTGTGGTATTTATACTTAGAAATGTATTTACTAAATGTATTACCTGTACACTACAGTGCCTAGGGCTAATGCAGCACCTTTCCATAAGACATGTAAACTGATACTATCAATGTATAGGGTAGTTCCAGAACTTTTCACAACTTCTGCAAATATTACATTCAGAGGCATCATATTATCGCTAGATGTTGTTTATTAGGTTTACATTAATGCAAACTGCAAGGTTTTAGGCCCTGGTATTTTATGAAATACATTGAAAATTCTACTTCATTTTTAAAATTTACTATGACGTATAATTTAAAGGAGATTAACATTTTAAATGTTATGATTTTAAGGATATAAAGTTTAGATGGTTTACATCAAATGATTTAAAAGTAATTATCCATTTTCACACAACCAGAATACTGATAACAGATAATTAATGCATCTATCTAAACCTATTAACGATGATGACAATTTTAGGAATGAAGAGGAACATTGATTAATATATTTCTATAGCAGCATTACCCAAAGAAACTATTACAGCAAATTTAGGATAAGACTTTAGAAGTTCTTTTTAGTTAATAAGAATTGTAGCAGCTCTAATACCAAGAAGACAGCTAATACTAGTAGAATTAAGGCTTTAGTCCAAACATATGTAAATCAGCAATTAGAAAAGGCAAATAGTATTTGGAATTAAATATAAGGTTAAATGGCAGGGGTGGGATGAATCTATTATTGCATTTAAAAGAGACAAAATATGAAAGCAATTTTAGAAATTAAGAATAGTACAGAAAGAACATTATCAGTGGTAAAATGTGGACACTACAAATAATGCAGGTATATTCACAAATATCCTTACATTACTGTGATGAGTTAGGATAAATCCATTGGCTGTCAGAGATATAATTGTAAGACAAGTGCTTTAGTGTATCTCATCAAGTGTTCCATCTTGTTTGACTTTCCATGTGTGGAAAGCAAAAGTAAATTATCTAGTAGAATTTATTAGCATTGTTATGATATTAAGAAAAACAAATCTAAAAATGTATTATCTAAACATACTTTAAAATGTAATACATTTAAAAGCTTCATATTTTTTGTTCTAGAAAAGTAGCTAGAAAGAGTAGGCAGGGCATATGGGAAGACTGATTAGAATATAGAGAGCTGCTGTGGTAATTAAAATTAAACGTCTCATACAACCCTGGTCTAGGCCATCAGATTTGTATTTCGAGTGTACTTGATTGAAGTCTATCAAATTATAATTAGTTGGAAATACTTACTGTTAATCAAATTTTTACATCATTTTTCATGATAGGTTTGTTTAGGATTTGTATAGGTATTTTATAATTATCAAAATGTTATTGTCTGATTTAATGTATTCCTTTTACACAGTGAATTAATTCTATAAGTGTGACAATTGAGAGATGTGCTTATATAATTCTGACTGCTTTAACAATTTCTGTTTATAATATTATGAGACTGTGAGATGTTTATTTAAATGTGACCGAAGTGAAATTTTGATTCGAATGAGGTCTCTAATTATGTGAAGAGATAGAAGTGCTTAATCCCGTGTACTTATTAATATTAATTACATTCTTGTGAACGTGGTAGGCATCTTGTTATCTCTTTTTAAAGTGTAATGTCTTAAGTTGCCTCAGCAGCAAACTCTTCCTCTGTTAATAGATCAATACCTCAATCAGCCTCAACCCTAGACAATATATTTGCAGTCTCAGAATGTAACAAATATAGAAGTTCAGCACTACTTGTTACAGTTTGTTTTCAATTGCAGAGAATTCTCTCATTTTATAAAAGGTATAAATATTATTTCTTCTTTGTAGAATAGATACCTTCCCTACTTTATAGACAGAATTTAAGAATAGCTGTTGTACCTGTGGCTCATGCTATAGAGCATTGCTTACATTCACAGAGTTTCTTTTGCAAATATATAAGTGAGTTTAAATACAGAATGGGGGTACACAGCTAACAGTATACCGCTATTATCCCTAATCAAGCTTATATGGGGAAAACATTGTAAAATACTAAATGTAGCAGACTTTTTGAACACATCATGCCCAAGTTCAGTGGTTTCTTCTTTCTTTTCTCCTATTGTAACAGCTGCAGAAAAAGTTGAATATAACCACACAAGCTATCAGTGGGGGCAAGACAGGCATGTCCCTTGACATCATAAATATGGTTTACTACAAAGAAGGAGATAAAAACTTACAAATAAAATAAAAATAAAATTAAACTGAATAATTATTCACCCATACTTTGCAACCTGTCAGACTGTCATATTTACAAATATATTAAGTGGCCAGTGAGTACAGATTCAATGAGTGTTATGGAATTTTATTATAGAAATACATATAACTATTCAGTCATGGTAAAGGAAATGTAGTATTGAAAAGATGAATACTTTTGAAATGTTAAAAAGACCTGAACCAGTACCTGCCACTATTTATTTACCTCACTTTTTGTGATGTTCATAGCCGTCAGCTCTGCATTTAATATGGTGGTACCAGTGCAGTTGATAGAAAAACTGGCACATTTAGGAGTCAGTAAGAATCTCTGTAAATGGATCCGAACTTCCTGATAGAGAGACTACAGAGGGTGTGTTCGGGGAAGAACACATCAAAGTGCATCATGATTAAAACCAGGGTTCCACAGGGATGTGTTCTCAGCCCACTGTTATTCACCATTCTGACCCACAACTGCTATGTTAAACACAAATCCAATCATATCACCAAGTTTGTTGATGACACCACAGTCTTGGGGCTTATCACAAAGGAAGATGAAAGGGCTTACAAAGAGGAGGTGGCATTCTGATCAGTTGGTGCAAGGGGAACAACCTTGACCTGAATGGAAGCAAGACCAAAGAGATTATCATCAACTTCAGGAAAAGGAGAACAAATCATCCAGTGTGCAGGATCAATGGTGAGAGTGTGGAGAGGGTTAAGAGTTAGAAATTCCTGGGTGTACACATATCAGAGGATCTCTCGTGGTAGGGAAACACCAGCCAACTGGTCAAGAAAGTGCACCAATACCTCCACTTTTTAAGAAGGCTGAAAAAAACTAATCTTTCTCCTCATATTCTCTCCATCTTCTATAGAGGTGCAATAGAGAGCATCCTCACCTGTAACTTCACAGTGTGGTTTGGAAGCTGCACAGTTACAGAAAGGAAGGTGCTACAAAGAGTGTTGAGGGTTGCAGAGTAGGTAACAGGTTTCAGTCTTCCATTGATACAACTTTATTCTGCAAGAAGCATCCAAAAGGCCACCAAAATAATAGAAAACACCACACATCCTGCGCATGGGCAAGTTTAAGCATCTAGTATTGGGCAAGAAATATCTCAGCACTTGCTGTAGAACTACAAGATTCAATAACAGTTTCTGCACTAAAGTGATTAGACTTCTGAGCTCAGGCACTATTCTCAGGGGTCTGGACCCATAATTGGTAAATTTTTATTTATTGTGCAATATATACTTGCATACATTCCTAGTAAGTGCAATATATATATTTATTATATCCATAGTCAGTATTATTTAACCCACTCAAGTGCAATATTAGACAAATAACTTGGGCATTGTTCAATATGTAGTGTGTTTTGTATTACTTTAAATAGGGTAGTTGAAATAAAGGCATTTGTTATTTAATACTTATGAGTCATTTTGTTGTCTCCATCTCTCTGTCATTCTCTCTCTCTCTCTTGCTTTTTCTTTCTTTCCATTTTTTATTCTGTTTTCTGCAGGTCTGCTAGTGCCTGAGACACCTTGACAGCAGTCAAATCAGTTGTTGGAATGATGTTCACCATCCTCTCCCCACCCAGGGACTGCTTCACAGAGTGGTAACACTGGCAGCATGCCTGCAGGCAATCCAGGTTATAGCAGCCAGGAAAGCCAGCATCTGGGGCTTCAGAGCCTGCTGGAGACTGTGGTAAAGAGCGTCATGGACAGGCAGTGGGGCCCATATGAAGGGGCCTCTCCACTATCCCCTTTATATCTGTTTGCCATCTGTATGTCGAGTCTTTCACTCCACGTGTAAGTGTAACATACTGTTTTTGCCTGTCTTGTATGTCTTTTATGTTCTTGTCAAATAAAATTACATAACTCTTCCCTCACCCATTCTTCTACACCCTATGCCATTCTTCCTTCTCCATCTTCCTTATAAAAACTATTTGGAAACATGGATGTCTAGCCCCACCAAAAAAACATTACCCATCTTCTCCTGCCTCCTCCAGCACAACCCTCTTAATGTTTTCTGCTCCTATTTTCCTTGACTGCTCTGCTCTTTTTCTGACTGCCTCTCTTCTCTCATTACAAGCTTAGAAAACGTACAACATGGTATCCATATAAGTACACCTTCAGAGTGAACTCAAGTCTTTAAACAGTTTTCAAAATTACAATACAATACTACATTGGAACTTCCAAATTTCTGAGAAAATACAAATCAATGTGAAATGGGGAAAAAAGAAATGAATGAATCTGGCCATGTATATTTAATATAAAACAAACTAAAAAAATAAAAAATAAATAAAAAAGTAAGTGCTTTCATCTCAAGCAAGTCATTTCAGACATCGGTTTCATGAGATCTGCGCATCTCCTTGTTCATTGCTTCCTGCCACAAACAGGAAGCAATATTCATGAATGTCTGTATGCATACATGAAGTATGTTCACAACATATCTTTCCACATAACAAAAATCAGAATGCAGAATAGTGTGACCCTGATTACGTTTTGTCTTAGACATGCTATATCCTGCTTACTTGTTCAATTTAGTTACCAAATACTTGAAACTGTTTCTTAGGGAAGTGCAGTATACTATTAATGTAAGGATTATACTTTTTCTCTCAGTTGCTGTGTTGTATATATGACATTAAACACTGTTTAATTTTTTTTTTTGCTATAGTTCTATTTCTGCTGATGAACTAACACTAAATATCTTTATTAGGTATTATCTCTATTTACGGCTCCCACCCTGAAAGGCTCTCACAGTTAGAAGGTCTGCATCCAGTTGGGAATTTTTTTAAAAAGAAAAATAAAACGGACATCCACACTGGTCTACCCTCAATAACAAACTTAACTAAGGTTACTACTTTTTCTAAAGTATTTCTGCTTAAACTGTTTAATTCAGCTGTACTAGGTCAACAGCACCAAACTTCCCAGCTCTTAAATAAGGCTCCTAATGCTAAAAAGTTCCACCAAATTTTACTGTTAAAGTTGTTGTCTGGGTTTAGAAACAGAACATAGATTAGAATTTAAAGCAAGTACTGTATACTGCTGACCTGGGTCTAAAGGCACCTTTTAGGCTGTCCCCCACAGTAATTTGGCTCCCTCCATATTGTTAAAATTAGCTAGTTTGCCCCCAGTATCTTCTTTCTTACACCTAAAATAATACCCTGAACACAGTAATTTCACTCTGCTCTTCCCCACATAGCCCTGAAAATTATACACTGCAGCTAGAAAATTAACCTGCAAGTATATAAAATACAGCTTAAACATAGTCTATAAATTGGTGCAAAAAACAAATTAAAAATACAGCCAGACATACAAGCATACATACAAAAAGCCTAAGGAAATTCTTGGAGTCAGTGTTAAAGCTACCTGTATTCAATATCCAGATGATTCCACTCTGATCTGCAAAGCAACCTCCCCATCCAAACTGCAAATCCTAACTCAAAATACATTTAAAACTATTGAGAACTGGCTTGCCAACCAATGCCTACTGCTGAACCCTAATAAAACTAAACTTCTACTCTTCAACCCCACTAGTAGATCTGCCACACTTTCATTCTCTGTCACGACTAACAGTGGTACCACTATCTCCCTAGATCAATACACCAAACTTCTAGGGGTTATCATAGACAATAATCTCAAATTTGACCTAAAGGTCAACAAAACCATGCAGATCATCAATAAGGAGCTTGGATCACTGTATAGAAACAAGATATTTTTAACCCCACTGGCTATGATTGCAATCACCCAGTCACACCTTTTATACTCCTTTATATGCCTCGTCTGTACTCTCAAACCTCAACAAATTCGAACTAGGTAAGCTGTCTCATAGCTACAACCATATTGCCAGATGCGCCACTGGCTCCACCTATTGAACCCAACACTGCCAGAACCTGAAACAACTAGAGTGGCTAGAACTGCCCAGCTTAATTCAATTCAATCAGCTCTTAATAGTGCATAAAATTCTGTACCACCCTGAGGATACCCCCTAACTTATAAATATTATTAAGCCATATAGCAACCTGAGATCCCTACGGTCAGCCAACAAACTACTGGTCCAAACCCACAAAGCTAATAACTCTGCTGGTGAATCCCTTTTTGCCAACTTTGTTAGCAAAACCTGGAATTCGTTGCCAGACTATATAAACCTACAATCCTCCAAAAGTCTCTTCAAAAAAAAACCTCAAACAGTACCTCAAAGTGAACTGGCTTTGCCCATGTACTAACCTTGATTAAGTTATAAACTGAAAGTATAAGTTGTAAATATCATAACATGCAACTATGTCACCAAGCTCTATATCCAATCTGATGTCTCTTGCTTTTAATTGTGTCTGTCCATGAGAATTGTGAGTCCCTACTAGGGAACACTACTAGATTATTGTATATAATCACATTGTTTTATATTTTCTACTGTGTAATTTATGTAAGTTTGTCTATTTCGAGCTTTTCTCACTGGGCATCCCCTGAAAGTGGCCATGTATTCAGTCGGACTATCCTGGTAAACAAATGTAAAATAACTAAATAAATAAATAAATACATTTCATATCAGGTTCCACAGATTCAGATGTGTGAGACTATATTGGATGTTCCCTCAGAAGGATGAAAACTTCTAAAACTAATGCTGTCATTCACACTTTGTTCATTTAAATACAGGCAAGGCAGCAATATTCACTGAATCCCTTTATGCATTTGTGAATTTTGGGACTATGAATACCATCCATAGCAATGAATGTTACACCCCTTTTCAGAAACTAACAAATGTACTCATATTTTAAAGTAGATAATATTAATTGAGATATTCTGATACTGAACTTTTATATATAGTGCTTCAAGTATGGATCTTTTCCATGAGCAAACTTACATTGTATATTGACATATCATTTTGGCACACCATTGGTTGATTGGAAGTACATTTTAGTTTTAGATATTTGCATTTCAGTTCACTAACTGCTAGTTTATCTAACTAAATAATCTAAATATAAAAAAATTGAGGATGGGACATTTGTGGTCTTATTAAGCTGATGATGATGATATAATTGGCATTGAATTTTAAGGCATCTCTAAACAGCTCAAACTAATGTCCATGTTTTGCAGCTGCCTCAAAAAAAGCATGTTGGGACAGGTACTTAACTTATTATTTAAACTCAACTTTAAACCAGAAAAACACAAAAAAACAACTGCCAGATTTAATAAAGCTTACACAGTCTGTTTACACAGTGGGTGTGTCATGCTGTGGCTCACACATAGCAGTGCACTGTTTTGGATTCACTAAGTGGCTCTATACAGTGTTTAGAGCCATGCTAACAAGGTAAACACCATGACATGATAACTGCAGTAGCTGAATTGTATGCTAATCAACCAATCCAAGATGGTGGAGCTTGCCAACAAAAAATAAAGTAACAGTGTAGACTCAGTTCTGGGTTTTCCTGTGAATTCCAAAGCCTACTGGAATGCAGCCACTGAAAGGAGTCTACACAGAAAGAATGTTAGGGACTGCTGTTGCTTTAATTCATGTGTATGTGCAACAGGCTGACATCTATACTGTTGCTTTTGTAAATAGACAACAGCCAAGAGGGAAAAATGTTTTCAAACCCTGTTTTTACGTTTTACAATCTGCATGAGGTGAAAATTGTAGAGCGCTACAGCGTAGATAGAGATACACTGCAGAAACTCTGCAACCTCCATTGTCCTCAAGTCATATCCAGGGGAAACCGAGGGGAACCCATACCAGTGGAGACAAAGGTATGTGTACCACTTAGAACATTAACTACAGGAACCTTTCAGAGACCAACAGGGGACACGGGGGTGTCACAGGCATCAGCATCCAGGATCCTCATTTAATTCCTAACTGCTATGCTACAACATGCCAGTAGCCACATATATTTTCACTGTACTTCTGAGGACAGGGTCACAGATATGCAGGAGTTCTACCCTACCGCACACTGCTCTAAAGTACTAGGTGCCATAGATTGCACACATATAGAAATTAAGGCACCTCCCGGGTAGCAGAGAAGGCTCTACATAAATAGAAAGGGTTTCCACTCTATTAACTGCCAAGTCATGTAATACCAAGGGAATCATCTTGAACATGTGTCTTTGAAACCCAGGCAGTTACCACAACTCATATATATGGCACACCTCCCAACTGTACCAGATGTTCACTAGAAGGGATATCAGACAGGGCCATTTACTGAGGGATGCAAGTTATGCACTGGAACCATGGTTGATAACACCCATCAGAAATGCACATGCTCAAACCAGCAATATCACAGAGCATGTGTTTGGGCTGCTGAAGTCATGGTTCCAGTGCCTAGATACATCTGGAGGAGCCCTGCAGTACAAACCATGTACATGTACTGAAATATCCACTCTATGTGCCATGCTATATAACATCATCCTGAGAAAACAGCTTCAGCAGCATCAACAAGGGGAAGGGGCACACATAACCAATGGCAAGGTCACCACAGCCACATGCAGATGAGGAGTCAGAGGGGGGACCAGCAGCTGATGTGGGTGTAGGCAGATGTATGTCCTCTCATTGGCTAAAGGACAATGCACAGTGCACTCACTCACCAGCTAAGGGGCTAAAACCTTCCTCCTACACAAATGCATATACTAACATTGATGTCAGGAAACACTCACAACCTTTACCTACCCATGTAATGGTTTTGCACTCCTAGCATCAGACAGAGTCAGTCTTGAACTAAGACTGCTGCAGCTTCTGAATTTACAAGGTAAATGTTGTACCTGGAGTATATTGTTTAATAATATGGATGAATGGCAGGCATATCCTTGAATGTGGTTACTTGGTAATGTAAACAAGTAAAAGGTGGGTGATTTGTACAGTAATAACTTTAACATGTGACAGCAGAAACTTATGTGACTTATATGTATCCATTATCAAGTAGTAGGCATCAGGCATCAAAGATTCACATAGTCTTACCCCTCAAAAGTACTGATGGCCACCAAATGACCTCGGTTTTGCACCATACGTCTGTACTGGAAAATCATTAAAGAAAGAAAGAAGTTAGAAAGTAATGACACATTTCAGTTTCAGACTTCACAACCCTCACAAGATCATTAACAACACTGTTCAAAAAATGTTTGATTCTATCAACTCTCTAACTTTCCAAGACCAAAATATGTCAAAGGTACAATTAACAAATCAACATCACCAAGGTAGATACACTAAGGACTAAATCATCTATGCACCCTGAACATCAGACACAAATGTTATGTATCCCTGAATCCAAAGGATATGGCATAGTTATCAGCACTCACACAGGGTGTTGTGTTGGGAGAGCAGGAAGCCTTGGCTGACACAAAAGGTTGGTGAGTGTGTGTAAGAAAGAGAAGCAGGCAGACATTAAGATAAAGTAACAATGGCCAGTGAAACAAAATGAGCTTTAAGCTTCACTGTTGACCCATGTAACTATTGTGTGTGTGCCTGTATGGGTCCTCCAGGTTAAATTGATGTGTGAATGTCTGCATGAACACAGCCAAGCTCTGAGCTAGCTATACATCTTATGTCACACAGGTGTGAGGGCTGCATGATAGAGGTGGCAGTTCATCAGTGTCATCCCGAATACAAGCACTGGCTCAGACAGGAGTTGCACTATCATGTCCACACTGATGGCCAGATGCACTATTGCTACATGAACATGACTGATGTCTGCTGGATGAGCTCCCCTCATGAGGATGCCCAGGACCATGACCCCATGGCCTGCCATTTCTGGGTATGGACACTTTAACTACTGCTGGATCAGTGGAAGTACTGCCAGCTAACAGTAGATGATAAGGCTGACCTACACTCACAACACCCCCTTCCCAGTAGATGGTCTATCACAGACACAGCCCATTCAATACATCATTCATCTGATCCAGTGAAAACAGGGTGGAGGCGGTCACACATGTCAGCCTGTGCCACATCTACAAGCCTAAGCACTTCGATGGAGGACCTATGGGAATGTGCCTGTGCCTCCATGATGGCACTAAACATACATTGAGTGGCACGGGAAGACACACCTTGATCTGGTAGAAGAAGGACAGCAGGCTTCCTTTGAGCATCACTAACAACCTTCTTGTGTAGCACCCTATCCCCACTTTGACTATGGCCAGAGTCAACAGGCACTGAAGCCACAGTAACCACAATTCCCTGATTGAGTGTCTCATCCTCCACCTGTCCAATATCTGAGCGCTCACTGGAATTGGTTGGTGTAGGCCTACTGGCTCTGTCCGATGGAATTACAGGGGATGGCTGAATGTCAACATCAGTGTTAGAATCAACCTCTGCAGCACCAGACTGTCAAACTGTCCCTCATTTTGGCCACCATCATCAGCAGAGTCCACCAATACTCTGACATCAGGTGGTAAGTGTCCTATACATCCACTGTCAGGATCACCTGTGAGAAATTAGTAGTTACACTGTTATAGTCAAATGTATGCTAACAAAGTAACAATGGTGCCACTACTACAGACAGTACAGCAATACACACAACATTCCTGAGACTGACATCACACATATGGATAAAATGATATATTTCTTTGAACTGCTCATTACGACTGACAAAGAAGATTACCAGGTGCAGTTGATGCTATGCTTCCCATGGACGATGGTCCTGCAAGAAGTTAAGCAAAAGTTAATGACAGCATGATCACAATTAACAGTAGCACAGTGGATTAAAACTTTTTGTCCTTTATATGTCCATTAAATATACTTTCAACAAGAACTTGGATGACAAGTCCAACCTAAGCCCATGTGTAATAAATCAGAATGTGTTGTTAAATGTTGCAATCTTCAACCCCCCCCCCACACACAAACCAAGTTATTGTTAAACAGCTAATGTATTACTGTCAGTATTCTACTATACAAGAGTATTTAACGATTGAGATATGGAAGTCTACCTGGAAGCTCTTCAAATACTTGCTGTCCCTGAAACAGTAGCACCAGTGTCAAGGACATGCTGTTCTGCACTTTCCTGGTAGCTGTCTAGACCCCTGACAGTAGATTTGCTGTTAGTGGTGGCTTTGTAGCAGCCCTCCCGCCGAGTATCCATCTGATCATGGGCCTCTACAGCTGCTCTTCTCCATGCAGATGAGAGCATGTAAGTGGCCCTTTGGTGAACCTGATCATTCGTCCTGCTGTAGCCACCTACTGCATTCACATCAGCAACTATCTGTTGCCAAATTTGCATTCTGCCTGACATCATGACAACTCTGAAGCAGTAAGGCACCATGTCACCTAAAAGCTTCAATGATGACCTGATTCTCAGGGTCAGTAAAGGGGGGGGGTCAGGGATTAAGACTTCTGGGTGCCACAGTCCTAGGTGACCTAAAACACAACAGAAGGATAATGCACATAAGTATCACATAACTAAAAAAGTCCTGTTTCCAGATAAAACAGAAAAGGTAGCATTTCCATATTACTCACTGGAGAAACATAAAACAGTCAAGCTGCTGAAATATAAAAAACAGGAATTGTGTGGTTGTAACATATTACATTCACACACTAAGCAAGGTTGGATGCAAAAGAAAGGAGAGTAGCAATAGTAACATATCCTTGATTGTGCCAAAACAGAAATGCAACTTTGCTCCCCACCCCCAAAAGAACAGTCAAATAATACATTTTGCTAACAAACCATAAGTGAAATGCTAAAAATGCTATTAAATGAACTTTCCCTGAAACATGTCTGCAGATTTAACACAGAACATTCCATTTTAAGCTATTGCCAATCATGTATACCTGTGGAATACCCCGGCAAACATTCCCATGCCATCAGTACACTTCTAAGTAATGCATATACTGTAGATAAAAGTAGCATTTGCTAATGCATATATATATATATATATATATATATATATATATATATATATATATATATACACACACACACACACACACACATATATATATATATATATATATATATATATATATATATATATATATATATATTATTAACCAGTTTTTCTTAATGACATTTCAGCATATGCAGTAAATAGATGAAAAATGCAAGCATACATTCTCAAGGTCAGTAGTTGTCTGTGTAGATATATCCCAAAGTAATAGCCTCTTCTGTATTCCTCTTAAACAAGTCTCACCTTCAGGTTCCCTAGCTACATGGTTCATAGGTTCATAGTTCATAGGTAAGTACTAGGCTATCTGCCCAAGGGCATCTATAAGCCTAGCCAGAATGTGTTGGCTTTCGCTGCCCCCTTAGATAGTTCCCTGTGCCTCAGTCCAGCAGAGCCATTAGTTCCCTGTGCCTCTGTCTAGCAGAGCCACTGCAGTGATTCCCATGGTAAATTTCCTGTTTCCCATCCACTCATCAAGGTTTCTCTTGAAGAGTGTTAGTGAGGGGCTTTGCCTAATGCAGATTGGAATCCTGTTCTAAAGCATGGGGAGTCTCAGGGACAGGAATCTATCCCTCCAGCACTTCCTATTTATCACTGTAGTGAGGTTTAGATCCCTAGAGCATCTGGCTCTTGGGGATTTGTTTTTTTTAGGTGGAACATGTCCATCAGTTATGCATTGGACATGGCCTTATATGTCAGGGAGAGATCACCTCTGAGTAAGCAGTATGCAACTGAGTACAGTTGGAGTTTCTTCAGTCGGGCTGCATAGGGCATATGTTTGAGGTCAGTAATCCTCTTAGTGAGGTATTTCTGTGGTCTTTCCAGCTGTTGCAGGTGTCTTGTAAGGTACATCCCAAATGGGGCATTGAACTCTAAGATGGGTCTGATAAGTAGAGGGGCACAATAACCTCTTTTGTTCTAGATGCAAACCCTTTTGTTATTAGGTGGGCCACATAGGAAGATTTTCTAACCACCTTGGGAATATGATTATCAAAGGGGAGATTATGATCTACGTGAGTCCCCAGATCCCTTATTACATTTTCTGTATTTAGGGGACTACCACGTATGTGGTAGTTCGTGGGTACTTTGTTTCTTCCAAAGGGGATGACTATGCACTTTTTGGCATTTAGCTTGAGGCCATGATTTTGACACCAGGTATCTGTCTCAGTGAGGCCCTTCTGGAGGATGTCTGTATCAGCTGGAGAGTGAATTATGTCCCCCAGTTTCCAGTCGTCTGCAAATTTGGTCAGCCATAGTCATCCTGTGCTTGCCTGTACCTCTGAGAAGTACATACTGAACAGGAGGGGTCCCAGGACTGAGCCCCAGGGATGCCACTTTTAACTGGTTTAGAGTCAGACCTAGGGCCTGCAACTCTCACCATGTGGGTTCTATCTGTGAGCCAACTGGCAACCCATCTCGTGATGTAGGGGTTTATGTTCAGGCTGGTAAGCTTGTCTATAATACCAGAATGGGGAATGGTGTTGAAAGCGTTTGCGAGGTCTAGGTAGGCTGTGTGGAACTCCTTTCCCTCATCTAATGCCTTGGTAACTGTCTCAAATAAGTCCACCAGGTTTAGGAGGCATGATTTGCCCTTAACAAAGCCAAACTGGGTAGGGTCCAATGTTTGAAGGTTCCCAATGTCTTTGTTAATGAATTCCATGATGATGTGCTCCATAGCCTTGCAGACCAGGCTAGTCAGGCTTATAGGGTGATAGTTCCTGGGGTCCATTGTGGCTCCACCTTTGTGGAGTGGGATAACTGTTGCTGTGCGCCACTCTATGGGTACATAGCCTGTAGAGAGGCTGAGTTTGAACAGTGTGTTTAGGTGAGGGGTTAGTTCATTTTGGAGCTTGTGTAAGACACAGCCTGGGACACCATCTGGTCCCATTGAAGCTGTATTTTTGACTTTGGATAGGGCTGTTTTAACCTGTGTGTTAGTAATTGCCAGGGCGCTACATTCTTCTGGTATGGTTATGGGCCCTTTAGGGGGTGAAGTTTGTACTAAACCTGTCTGCCAGAATGTTGGCAATATCAGTCGGTTCAGTGTATTTTGTGCCATTCTGCACTAACTCAGAGCAGATCTGAAGAGTTTCCACTTAAGTTCTTGACATAGCTAAAGAATGCTTTGTGGTTATCTTTGGAGTCCCTGGCAATTTTTCTTTCGAAGCTAGCCTTGGATAGTTTTATGAGGGATCGTAGTTTCTTGCTGATACTAATCAGGAATGTCTTTCCTTCTTGGGATTTTACTCTTTTCATATCCAGAGTGATTAGTCTATGGTCTGATCTAACCAGCGAGGGTTTTACCTCCGATGTAGAACACCAGTCGCCCATATTGGTGATGACCAGGTCTAATATGTTGTCACCTCTGGTGGGGGTGTTAACCAGTTGATCCAGGGGCATTCAAGTTTATAAATTCTAGGAAGTGTTGGGCAAGGGTACTTGAGTAGTTCTCCCAGTTAATGTTTGGGTAATTGAAATCACCCAATATTAGGGTGTTTGGTAGGACCTTCATATTTTCCAGTGTCTCCAGAAATGCAGAATGGGTCATGGTGGGTGATCTGTAGCATGTTACAATTTGAATTGCAGTTTTGCCCATTATTAGTTACACATGGATGATCTCTGAGGCTTTGTGCTGTGCCACTAACCTGGAGGTGTGGGTATCCTTGATGAATATGGATATACTCCCATCTTTTGTGTTTCGGTCTTGGTTCTGTAGCCGAATAGTATGGTATGAGTTATAGCCTGGTAGTGCTGGGATGCTCTCTGGAGCCTTAAACCAGGTTTTTGTTACTGAACAGATCTTGATGTTCTCTGTACTGAGGAGTGCCTCGAGTGCATGCAATGCATAAAAGTTTAGACTTCTGGCGTTGAGTAGCATTACCTTCAGGTTTTGGTTACTTGTGCTATTTATGGTGGTGGGATTGTCTTTTGAGCCTTGTCTAAAAAAGGCACTATGGGGGCTGCAAAAGTCTTGGCCAGTATTTGAAAGTCTAAGGGTGACAGGTGCAAGCCATCTCTTGAAAAGCAACGTGGCTTATCGAGCATGTCATCTCAGGTGGACAGATACTGGATCCCCATTGAATGACACCAGAAACTTAGCCAGTTGTTGAAATTGATATTTTTTTCTTTATACTGTGGCATAATTCTTGGTGAGGGCAGGATGCTACTCAAGGTCAGGGTCATACCAGCCTGGGCTATGTGATCAGGAAGCTCTTCCATGTCTCTTTTCATGTAGTCCAGGGAGGTACATCTCAGGTCATTCACACCAACATGGACAATGACAGAGTCGTATTTTTACTTGTTCTGGAGTGACTTGAGTGCCTGCGTTATGTGGTGGATCCTGGCACCTGTCAGTGAAGGGGTGTGGAGGTTGCTTGGGTGTCTGCTTTGGAGGTCTATGTTGCTTTTGCAGATTTTTATTTAGAGCCTCCGAGTATGTTTTTGTGTATTTATGTGTGTTATTTTCCGGTGTTGGTTTAGTAGATCTATGTGAGACTGGTGGTGTGTTGCAAGTGTTTTCCTTCTCCTCTTGACTGTCAGTTCCAGTCTTGGGTTGAGTGAGCTTTGCCTTCAGTTTGGATGTATAATTGCATCTCTTGCATATATTAGTGTTTGGTGGTAG
This sequence comes from Protopterus annectens, assembly GCF_019279795.1. NCBI lineage: Eukaryota > Metazoa > Chordata > Ceratodontiformes > Protopteridae > Protopterus > Protopterus annectens. Next base: position 333,203,046 of record NC_056748.1, on the reverse strand, counting down.
GAGGAGAGGGTTGTCTGTGTATGTGAGGGAGTTTGAACATTGCCTCAAAATGCCCAGATTCACCAGTTGGACTGGAGAGTACACCTGAAACTGCCCTTTGGACATGCCTGAATAGGTAAAGTGAGCTGTTTTACCAATTAGCTGGTAGGGACGAATAGAGACCCTTGTCCTTTGGGACAGTATGGGGGTCTAGTGCTAGGGTTAATTAGTGCTTGCTATGAGTTTTGAGCAAGTGCTGGGCTGTGAAATGAATGGTTTGAGTGCTTAAGTTGAAAGTTTGTCTATTTCCAAGGGAAAAATTGAAGAGCAGACTTCGTGGAGCCGGGAATAGTTTAACCCTAGCTAACTGGCACTGCCCGGTGAACAAAACCACACAAATGCGTTTTTTATAGCAGGGAAATGAAGGAGATAGAAATTAGCCCAAAATGGCCAATAAATTACTATCTTCTGGGCTACAGCAAACAAGGTGCATACATTTCAGAAATAAACAGATCAAATAAGCAGGCACAATAAACTTTTAACCAGAAATTCCCAGCTCAGAAGGGCAGAATCTAGCCTCTCCTCCCACAAGAGTGGAGACTACAAACCTTCTTAATGTAAAATAACTGGCTTGAAGCCAAAGTGCTTAAACCAGAACTAATGTGCTTTTAGAATAACAGACACTGAGCCTTCAATTAGCAATTCCCAACTTAGAAGGATGTAATCACCTGTTCTGCCACAACAATGCAGTCCACAACCCTTCTTAATGTAAAACAGATGGTTTGAAGCCCAAGTGCTTAAACCAAAAGGCTTAGAATAACAGTTACAATTTAATCAGGCTACTACCAAGCAGTAATAACTGCAGCAGAATAATACAATTGAGTACTTTTGAGAAGAAGCACAAACAAAATAAGGTAATAAAGTGAGAAGAAACACAATTACAGTAAAAGCAGATGAATAAAAACAAATTACCCAATTAACCAGTTAAAAAACCTCAAAACTAAGCCCTGTTCCAGTAGTCTTCAATCTGACAAGTTCTAACCACACACTCCTGCCACGAGGGTGCAGGGGAACCTTCTCCAAAAAAGATGACCTGGATTAGTGCTCAAGTTATACAAACAAAGCTAGATTCATCAGGCCTGAATCTAGTCTATGCTACAGCAGACAAGGTGCACCAATATCAGAAAAAAAAACAGTTCAAATGAGCAGGCACAGTAAGCCTTTAACCAGAAATTCCCAGCTCAGAAGGGTAGAATCTAGCCTCTCTTCCCACAAGAGTGCAGACCATAAACCTTCTTAATGTAAAATAACTGGCCTGGAGCCCAAGTGCTTAAACCAGAACTAATACACTTTTAGAATAACAGATACTGAGCCTTTAATCAGCAATTCCAAACTTAGAAGGACGTAAGCTACCTGTCCTGCCACAACAGTGCAGATCACAAAGCTTCTTAATGTAAAACAACTGGTCTGAAGCCCAAGTGCAATAATCAAAAGACTTAAAATAACAGTTACAATTTAACCAGGCTACTAGCAATCAGTAATAAATGCAGCAGAATAAACACAATTGAGTACTTTTAAGAAGAGGCAAAAGTAAATTAAGGTAATAAATAGAAACACAAATACAGTAAAAGCAGATAAAGTGCAATTTTTTTTGTTTGTTTTTTTTAATATAACAATAGTAAATAAGCAAACTGATTTGAACAAATTATCCAATTTAACCAGTAAAAAACCTCATAACTAAGCCCTGTTCCAGCAGTCTTCAATCAGACAAGTTCAGGGCCTAAGTGGGTATGCCTACTCAAATGTTCTCTCTGTATTAGGCAGGATGAGTTAATGAGTCTAGACTAGGATAGAGCTGGGATAGGGCTGGAAAGATGGGAAGGGTAGGAGTGTCTGAAATCAAAATATGATCTCACTGTATTCAGTTGAGTAAGCAAATGAGATTGGCCCAGGAGGATTGTTCAAACACAAATTTACAAGAGAGGCGGTCAATTCCAAAGCCACCAAAATTAATACCAAAACAAGAACAGGGAGGGTGGGAAAAACTAACTGCAGACAGGGAGATACAGAGAAAGCTTCCAATTTTCAGTAAACAAATAAATAGGCAGATAAATGCAGTACTATTTTAACACAATATTCAATGAAAGAATAAACAGAAAAAATAAAATTCAGTATTATCTTATAACACTGCAAGTTTGTACTTATCTCAGCTTGTGATACAGTTGATGCAGAGTATGCAAAAGCTAACCAAACAGTTCCAGTATGCAACTATTCAGCAGAAATAATTTCAGAGATAATGGACTAAGACTTTAAGGCACAGAGAATCCCTCTAGGCTAAGACTTCTACAACAAATAACAATGAAGTGAGATGAATAAATTAACTGCAGATGGGGAGAGACAGAGAGAGAGAGAGCTTCCAATTTTCAGTAAACAAATAAATAGGCAGATAAATGCAGTACTATTTTAACACAATATTCAATGAAAGAATAAACAGAAAAAATAAAATTCAGTACTATCTTATAACACTGCATGTTTGTACTTATCTCAGCTTGTGATAAAGTTGATGTAGATTATGCAAAAGCTAACCAAACAGCTCCAGTATGCAACTATTCAGCAGAAATCATTTCAGAGATAAGGGACTAAGACTTTAAGGCACAGGGAATCCCTCTAGGCTAAGACTTCTGCACCAAATTACAATGAAGTGAGATGAATAAACTAACTGCAGACAGGGAGAGACAGAGAGAGAGCTACCAATTTTCAGTAAACAAATAAATAGGCAGATAAATGCAGTACTATTTTAACACAATATTCAATGAAACAAGAAACAGAAAAAATAAAATTCATGATGGTATATATTCAGGGCTGTGAGCATGGTGAAGATACAAATCAGGTGTGAACTCATTACAGTTGCTGAATCCCAAATATTTGGCTCCTTGTGCAGATGTAAACATAGTACAGACACTCTCTCAGTGTTTGTTGCTAATGGATTTTAACTGTGAATGATTCCTGGTAGGGAGAAGGAAAACACAACAGAAATGCAGACTACCTTTCCTCCGCTGGATGTGCCAGTTTAGACTCTCAAAGTGCAGTAGTAATTTTATCAGGGTCTGAAATGTAAGTAAGCACCACACATTTCACAGTTTTTGTTCAGTAGCATCTGACCTTCCATTCATTTGTTGACAACTGTATATTATTGCCATTTAATATACTCCACATTATAAGGACAATTATATAAAATGCCTTACAGACTGCATGTCTCAGATTATTGGTCAGATATGATAAGAATGAGCAACAAACACAGAGAGATAAAATAGAGCTGCAGTTTTGTAAGCAATAGTCATAAATAGTTGTGTGATCACTCAGTGCAGTACATCCAAAAATAAAAAATGTACAAAATACTGTCATATGTTTTATTAGTACTATGGATGATGTTACAGTTGGTTTTATGCAGAATGATTTCAGTTCCTGCTGCAAAGCTGGTTGTGTGGCAAAGAGGGATAAGACACCCTTACTGTGCTCTGAAGGTTCATTCGAGTTAGAGTTCAAATCCAGACTTATGCAGAAATAGTTCAAGTGTAGTAACAAACATTTTGTAGTGTTTATTTCATAAATTGCTTTTGTTCATTTCAAATACATTTCCCTTTTTTGCCAGTATCTGTGCAGTGCACAGCTTAACCCAAACAAGGGAAAAGGAGAAATACAATGAATGTCAGGTTTAGCTGTGCATATCTCGTTTGAGTAATGCTTAGCAATGTGCAAATCTGGATAATGGCCCACACAGCAAGAAGACAGACCACCTGCAGACAAGGTGTCTGTGAAAGTGTGAAGGTCAAAAAGGATATGGTGTTGCAATTTTTGCTTTCTATTATGCAACATCACTAAGCAAAGTTGTGCAGTGACTAGCAAGGCTCCCTAACACCTGCAGCCATTAAAAACCTGCAGACAGGACACAGACAGTTAATAAATAAAAATAGATACATTCAATTAATTCTGTGGAGCATCATGCAGACATGCTAAGTGGTGTTGTGTGGTGGATAACACACAAAACTGAAGAGTGAGTAGAAAATAATGGGGCTGTCATGTAACTACTCCTGTGGCAGCAGGTGTAAGTGTGGGACTAGAATACAGATGGTCCTGGGTTTTAATACAGCGTGTACAACCACCTATTTTTACTGTTGTGACAGTCCAGTTTCTAACAAGGAACTGAAAAATGTACAAGTATTATTTCAACATTCTTGTGGCAACAGGTATAGGACTGCCATACACATGGTTCTGGGTTCTAATACAGGACATTCCAGACATTTTTACTGTTGTTCCATTTTCCGTTATATTCACTTTCAGTTGTAACACTAGATAGTGGAGCTGATAAGAATTATATGTAGGCTAAGACACCCTTACTGTGGTTCAGATATATAACTAAGAATATACTGTCAACTATATTTCTGTAAGTATAATTCTGCTGTCTGGACTTGGATGGCATTCTCTATTAAATAAGACACATACACAACTTTATATTTATACAAGAAGCTTGTCAGGTCACACACATACATGTGTAACATCTCAAACTGTCAGCTGTATTTATGAATAATTCATGACTATGTCTGAGCAGAACTTCTTCTGTGGCAAAGATGGAAAATCACTGCTGTGGAAGAAAAAGGTTTGTCTCTTATGCTTATATATGAATCCAGCACTTGAAATATCAATTTTATCACTGTATAAAGCCAAAAGAAAATGTATCAGATCATAAAATGTATGCCCCCAGTCTATGTCTGCAAACTTAATTCACCTAACAGTTACCTTCCAATTTTCAAAATATATTTCCAAGCTACAACAGCAAACACTCCCCCAAGGTCAAGTGTTCGATTATCTTTCCAATTTAAAATATTTCTTTCCTCCCTGCTTAACATTGCACAAACAGTGTTGGCATTCTTGCTCAGGTTTGTGCACTACCAGTAAATGCAATAACAGGAACTAGCAGGAAATCATTAGTTGCCATTGCCCTAATTCTGGTATTAGACATGTCTGGCATTAGAGGGGGAGGTGCCCAGTTTAGGGTGCAGAGGTGGGGTGTTCATGAGTCTAAGATATCTATTTGACTCCTGTTAAAGTGCCACAGCCAATGGCTTCATGCAGGGGAACTATTCTGGCTCCTAGTGCAAGTCTGAGGCTTGGAGTTCTTTGCCTCAATCTGTATCCAGTGCGACTAGCATCCCATGCACTGGCAAACATGTAGGTACCATTTTAATGACCTACAAAGGTGCAAGATGGATACCCTCAACCATTGGTTGAGTGAATTTAAACTAGTGACATCCCTAAGCTGTGTATGTATGCTAACAAAATAGTATTTTTAATACATAGAAAGTGAAATACCAGCAAGGTTGGTATGTATAATGCTCTTCTGTTCTTTTCTGTTCTTTCCACATCCAATGCCAAAATAGATTTTAATTGCCAGGCTCATGCTGATTGAATGGAGAGACTGAGGGAAGCAAGTGGTATATATGCAACACAAGAGAAGTATTATTGTAGCTTTAAAAGTTAAAAATAGATTTTGGGTTTTCTATATAATTGTAACAAATTGAGCATGCTTATCCTAACTTTAAAAACAAGTATGCATACATTAGTCTGTAGCACAAATCAACTTTAAGAGTCAGGTATAAGACTGTAGTTAGAAGTTGTGGGTTACAATACCATGAGTAACAACTATGCAATACTGCATTTCTTTGATAGTATTACATACATTAAGCTCCATGCAAGTGGCATAGTGACAAGTGCCCTGCTGTTAACTGTAATCTTTATAAGTGGACCAAGTATATGTGCAAGGTATGGCTATTACAAGGATTATTTTCAGCAATCTGCAGTTATAGTGTATATTTGTTAGTACATATACTTAAATGTAATACTTCAGATAAAATAGTTATATGATTATATTATGCATTGTATGTCACATGTAAAGGTACTAATTTTATCTCTTTTTTCACTCACCCCCACCCATTATCTCTTTCTTTTATTTTGTATTATGTGTCATCAAAATGTCTCCATGGCTTCCATTTGTAACAAATCACTGAATGCTTCACAACACAGCAGTGTAGGCCAGCCTGGCCTCACTCCACAGGCTTCAGCACCGATGCTCAGCGCATCTCTGACCTAACCTGGCAGCACTGTCTTTGCTGCCCCTGCACTATCTGTGCCCTCAGGTAATACTGCCCCAGCAGGTGGTGCTATTGTACCCTCTGGGAGCAGTGGAATAGGTGGGGATTTTATCACCAGCCAAGAGAAGCCAGAGTTGGTGTGTAAGGTTGTGCAACAAACCATTGGTGTACACCTACACGGGATGGAGAGGCTGTTCTCTCTCATGTTATGTAGGTGGAGAAAATGTCAAACATTCCAACCACAAGGAGAGTAAGGGGACAGTGATGACAATCCAGTGGGTGAGGACTAGATTAGTACTGTCACCATGTTTGATGGGCAAGAGCCTGGGTTGTCCCCACCCTCACCCAATCATGGTGATCCTCAACATTTTGTGTCCCTCACCATCCCTGTCTGTTATCTTATTTGTCTTGTTTGTCTGCATTTGCTTCCTCACCTACCCAACTTACCTGGCCCATAAATATCAGTGTCCCTTACTCAGCATTCCTCTCTTACTGAATTAAAAAAAATGGGTACCTGTCCCACAAAAAAATATATATATATTGTTCCATGCATAGCTTTCCATTTAGCACGTGTCTACTTGACACACTTAATTTGGTCCAATTGGCTATACAACATGATTACATTGTTGTCACCCCTCTTTCTGGAGGTGACAGTCCAAATTCAGCTAATATTCTGGACATATTTTAAGTTTGCACTGTTGAAGAAATGGATAGCTATGGTTCTTAACTACCTCCCTCCTGCACATTCCTGTATTGCTTCCCCTTTGTATTTCCCCACTTGCTCTCCATTTCACTACCTTCCTATCTACCTGATTTTAACACCTATAATCTGGTCAAAAAATAGAATAACACACAACACATAAGTACCCGAAAAAGCAATGGGTCCCTTCACTTTTTGGACTCTGTGTTTGTTTGGAGTTTGGCATCACGCAGCAATGGCAAGTGACAGTGAGCAGCTCTACAATTCTGCCCCTTAACCTGCTGTGGTATATTAACACAAAGTAAAACATGATGAATGTACTATAAAGAATAATGTCATTGCATTATCACTGTTTACTCAAAAGTATTAAATACACCTGGATTCATACACAGTATCATCTGGGTTCAAAAAGAAATGTGTCAATGCATTTACACCTGCTGCCACAGAGTTATTTAAGCAGCAGGTGTGTTTCATACACTCAGTGCTAAATCTCAGAATTTTAGCAACCAGTCCTGCATTTGTGTGCTGCTTAACTACTTGCAAACAGGGAATGTAATGGAAATATATATCTAGCATATGCAAATACTTTGCCAACCAAAATTCAAACCTGCCACCTGCTGCTGCACTATACATCAATATTAGCATGTATTAGTGCTATTTACTGTCCGTTTACTCTTCATGCCATGAAACTACACATGGAAACATAACAAACCAAGGGCCCTATCTAACAATATGTCACATATTTACAATGCAGCCATGTGTTACCTACACCCATGCACAGCAAACTTGATTGCTCAGTACTTGTTCACAAATATATCACTACAGTACATAAATTAATAACAAATGTGTGATATTCATTGCATGCCAATCTGATAACAAGTGGAACTAGAAGTATCTTAACAGTTGAACATGCCTACACATCTATTTCATGCAGGCCTCCCAACATCCTCTCTCCAACATCCACCACTGATGTCATCCACTATAACTTGTCCTGCAGCCTTGTAAAGGTCAGACTTGTGCTGTGGCACTCAGGTAAAGTACTGAGCTCTGTAGTCTTAGTACTTAGATAAGTAGGGGGTTCTGTTTCAACTGCAGTCAGCTGTGTGTGTGTGTGTGTGTGTGTGTGTGTGTGTGTGTGTGTGTGTGTGTGTGTGTGTGTCTATCCAGAAGACCATAAGTGTGTAAACCACAGTTACCACTCCAGTCCCATGGATTGACACTATTTTGACACGTAAACATGCCTACATGTCCATTTCATGCAGGCCTCCCAACATCTTTTCTCCAACATTCACTATAAGTTGTCATGAAGCCTTGAAAAAGCCCAACTTCTGCAGTGGTGCCTACATAAAGTACTGAGCTCTGTAGTCTGTGTACTTAGGAAGGGGGTTCTGTTCTCACTGCAGTCAACTTGTGTATGTCTTTGTGCACTTGCATGATGTTAGAGAGAGCCTTTTACACCAGTATGTGGGACACTGCTATTATGAAATTCTCACCAAATGCTGCTGAAATCATGACCTATAAAGCATCGTCTGAGACACTCCAAGTCAGAATCGAGCTGTGGTGCTGGCCTTAAATACAGAGTTCTGTAGTATGTGTACTTAGATAGGTAGGAGTTCTGTTCTCACTGAAGTCAGCTGTGGTGTGTGTGTGTGTGTGCGTGCGTGTGTGTGTGTGTGTGTGTGTGTGTGTGTGTGTGTGTGTGTGTGTGTGTGTGTGTGTGTGTGTGTGTGTTTGTTTGTTCACTTGCATGACATTAGAGAGACCCTTTTACACCAGCATAAGGGACACTGCTATTACGATATTCTCCTCACCAGACACTGCTGATGTCATCATCTATATCTGATTTATGGATGTGCAGTATTCCCACTAGAACAGGATCAGACAGTGGCCTGGAAGCCAGGCAGAAGTCACCTCATACTGTACAATACAGATTACAGTGACATGGCTTTCAGTCAAGGCATGGATTGTAGGCCATGTATTTTCTTGGTGAGAAACCTCTGTGGTCTCTCCAGCTGCTACATGTGTCTGGTGAGGTATATGAAAAATGGAGTATTATACTCTGTTAGTGTTCTAATGAGGTTTGAGTTTACTGCTGTTATATAATCCTCAGATCTGAATATGATGGCATGACTTATGATGTGCACAACATAGCCTTTGCATACCACTGTAGGCACTTGGTGGTTGAAGTTCAGATTGCTTTCTACGTGTGTTCCCAAGCCATGCATCATTGGGTTTCAGCATAGTGGGATTGTTGTCAATGCTGTAATTAGCTGGGAATTCCACTTTGCAAAAGGACAAAATAAAGATACATTTTTGCATATTTTTGTAGACTGTGTGGCTTTGTTTCTATTCATTTGTCTCTGTTAGCCTCTGCTGTAGTATGTTATCATCATTGGTGGGCTCAATGATTGTACCCAGTATGCTAGAATCAGGAAACATGGTAAGCCAAAGGCCATATACTTTAGCCTGAACTGTAGATTCCAAACAGTAAAGGGCCAATCACAGATACCTGGGGTATGACAATGGTGACAGCTCTCCTGGTACAGGTTGATTCACCAAATTTTTCACAGTATGTGTTCTTTTGGTGAGCTAATTGGTTACCCATCTAGTGATGTAAGGGTTAATCCCCAGCTGGCATAGTTTCTCAGTTATAACTGCATGGGGGATTGTGTCCAAACTGTAGGCCAGATCAAGATAGGCAATATGCACTGTCTTATCTTCATCTAGGCCTTTCACACAGAATCAATGAACTGTGACAACATTACAAATCACCTATAGCATGACGCAGATCATACACCTTCCTGACACAGTTGAATACATACTTCAACACAACCTCCACACAGGCGATGTTCCCATAGAAGAGTGTACATCAACATTAATCCATCTGAGTTGGGGGGGGGGCAGAACCTGATGGATGCATTTATAG